>NC_092742.1:87436347-87488847 GCF_047496795.1 Chiloscyllium punctatum | reverse complement strand
GAAAGAACATTCAGAGGGAGCATTATGTTGGAGCCGTCTTTCAATCTCATGAGATAAACATGTTATTTAACATCTTGCAAACCTGCTGTTTCTTCAAACTGTTTAGTATTAACCATGGCTCACTTTGTCTAATGCTCACATCTGAGTTATAGGATGATGTGTCTGAGTATCATATCAAGATTTATAATTCCGTGCAGTATCAAGGGAGCTCTGGGCTGCTGTAGGAGGTGCTTTTCGGATGGCATATTAAATTACAAACTAGCTGAAAGCAGTCTTAGATAATGTGGCCCCTTGAGCCTGTTCCACTATAGCGTGTTGAATTTCGTAGACCCGTCTACCACCCCTCCCCCACCACCCCATCATCCCTCAGTGTCTCTGCCTATCTATCCAGCTCTGTGTTAAAAGTATTCAATATCATCCTCTTCCAAAATCACACAATCCCCCGAAAAAACAAACGTGGTCACTCAAGTTTAACATCCTTACTTGATAGACATGGAAAATGCTGGAGAAACTCAGATCTAGAAGCATCTGTCAAAAGAAATAAGAATTGGTGGGACAGTGTAGAGGGAGATTTACTTAATAACCACAGCTCAGGAGCTGTCGTTCCCCCAGGAATGTTTAATGGGAGAGTGTAGGAGGTGGTTTAATTTGGCTGCAGTTTTGCTCCACAATCCTGATTAACCGGTGAGGGGAAGGGCCAGCCTTTTTCTGGGTCTGCTCCTGGGCCTATCCAAGGTCCAGGCAGCAGGCTGGGGAAGGGGTATCACTATTCCTAACTGTCTGCCCCTCTTTCATAGCTACGTCAATGCTGGAGTGTCCTGGGAAGAGAGCATGCAGTGCTCATTCTATTCAATAGAGGCCTTTAGAGACTATTGGGCACCACAGGGCCTGGGGTGAATCATCATCCCAAATAAATGTTATTTTAATTTAGTAAGTTTCTGTTCATCCCTCTAAACCTTTCCTAGCCACGAACCTATCGAAATGTCTTTTAAATGCTGTAACTATAATTGCACCTACCATTTCCTCTGGCAGTTCATTCCACATACAAACCCAAAAAAGTTGCCCCTCAGGTCCCTTGCAAATCATTCTCCCCTCACCCTAAAAATATGCCCTCTAGTTTTGAACTCCCCCACCCTAGGGAAAAGATCGTTGCTGTTCATCTTATCTATGCTTATGATTTTATAAACCTGTATAAAAGGTCATCCCTCAACCTCCTACAATCGAGTGTAAAACATCCCAGCCTATCTAACGTCTCCTCAACTCTGTTCCTCCAGTCCTGGCAAAGTCCTGAAAATCTTTTCTGAACTCTCTCCAATTTAATATTCTTCTTCCTATAGCAAAGCGGTCAAAACTGCACAAGGGGAGGCCTCACCAACATCCTGTACAAGCTCCTGACTCCTATATTCAATGGTTTTAACAATGAAGGCAAGTGTGCTAAACACCTTCCAAATCACTCTGTCTACCTATGATGCAACTTTCAAAGAACTATGTGCCTGAACCCCTAGGTCTCTGTTTGACAACACTACCCAAGGCCCTACCTTTCACTGTGTAAGCCCTGCCCTGGTTTGTTTTACCAAAATGTAATACCTTGCACTTATCCAAATTAAACTCCAAGTGCCACTTC
Organism: Chiloscyllium punctatum; assembly: GCF_047496795.1. NCBI lineage: Eukaryota > Metazoa > Chordata > Chondrichthyes > Orectolobiformes > Hemiscylliidae > Chiloscyllium > Chiloscyllium punctatum. Next base: position 87,487,223 of record NC_092742.1, on the reverse strand, counting down.
TCAGCCCATTGGCCCGATTGACCAAGATCCCTTTGAAATCTTAGATAACCTTCTTCACTGTCCACTACACTATAAAGTTTGGTGTCTTCCGCAAACTTACAAATCATGTCTCCTAAATTCTCAACCAATTTGTTTATATCCATTGCAAATAAAAGTGGGCACAGCACTGATTCCCAAGGAACGCCGCTGGTCAAGGGGCTCTAGTCTGAAAAACAACCCTCCACCATTGCTCTCCGATGCTGATGATACGGTGGCTCAATGGTTAGCTCTGCTGCCTCACAGCACTAGGGGCCCAGGTTTGATGGGGGTGGAATTTGTACATTCTCTGTGTGGGTTGCCTCTGGGTGCTCCAGTTTCTTCCTATAGTCCAAAGATGTACGGGTTGGATGAATTGGCTGTGCTAAATTGCCCATCGTGTCCAAGCTAGGTGGAGTAGCCATGGGAAATGCAGGGCTACAGAGGTAAGTTAAGGGGATGGGTCTGAGTGGAATGCTCTTTGGAGGGACGGTGTGCACTTGATGGGTCGAATGGCCTGCTTCCACTGTAGGGATGCTATGCTTCTCTGTCCCCTACTGAGTGTCAAGTCATTTTTGCATCCGACTGGCAAACTCTCCCTGAATCCCATGTGATCTTACTTTACTAACCAGTCTACCACCCTAAGCTTATCAGAGGCTTTACTAAAGCCCATGTGGACAACTTCTACTGCTCTACCCTCTAACCCTTTGCGGTTACATCCTCAAAAATTGAATCAAGTTTCTGAGACATGATTTCCCACACACACAGCCATGCTGGCTATCCTTAATCAGTCCATGGAACTCATTGAGGGTCAGTTCACTTTTAGTTCAGTTTACTTTTACAGAGAGAGAGAACGAGCTTTACTTTCATTTTTGAAGAGTAGGAGGAGGTTTACTTTGTATGTTATCCTTGATATGTTTTTCTCTTTCCAAGATGCTGCCAGATCTGTTGAGTTTCCCCAGCATTTTCAGTGGTTTGTTTTAGATTTCCAGCATCCGCAGTATTTTGCTTTTCTTACTTTTATGCTCAATTCCTCCTGTAATAAATAATAGCATTCCATGAGCCTGTTTTGCTAATTGCTGTAATTGCATTCGAGCTGTTTGTATCGAATGCATTGGAACACTTGTATCCCATCCCTTTGTGTTTCAGAATTCTACTGTCATTCTGTTAAACAATACTGATTTTTCTATTCTTTCTGATAAACTGAACAATTGTACCTCATTACACTTGATCTGCTGGACTTTTTGCCCACTCACTAACTATCTAAAACAAGTCTGCAACCTCCTTGTGTCCTCTTTGCTACATACTTGCCTACCTATCTATGTAATCATTTAAAAATTTAGTTACAATATCTCCATCTTTTCATTTAAGTCATTGATGCAAGTTCTAAAACGTTGAGGGGTCAGGACAGACCCTACAGGATTCAACTTGTCCTGCTCTGCCAATGCATTCTGTCTGTTTTCTGTCAGCCAGCCAATCTTCTGTGTTGCCCATGTCACCTTGAACCCTGACTTGGCTCAGTAGTCTTTCATCTGGCTCTTGGATTTTCAGAAGTAATTTCACAAGTACTGTAAATTGGCTCTTCAAAGTGTGCAAAGATCCTACAGGACTAATATAAAAGTCAGGGAGGTTCTTCCGAATGAGCTGGTTAACACTAAACACCAGTGAAACAAATGATCAGGTTGCTTGTTTCTTTGTTGTCTGTAGGTGCTTGCTGTGTACAAGTTGGCTGTCACATTTCCTATATTCCTCAAAAACAATACTTAAAGTAGTCCGAGGCATGCAGAGGACAGGAAAGGTGTATGATCTTCCTTTTCTTTTGGTGGTACCATCACAGATGTTCACAATAACTGTCTGGTTACTCCTTTTCCATTCCACAAGTTAGTGTCTAGAATTCCTGCTCCTCGGATGCTGCCTGATGGCTGTGCTTTTCCAGCACCACTCTAACCTAGACTCTGGCTTCCAGTATCTGCAGTCCTTGTTTTTAATCTAGAATGCCTTGCCTTTCAGATAGGGTCAATTGAAACATTCAAAGTGGGGTTTATTGAATATTGAAAAGGAAGGCAGGGTTAAAAGGCATGATTCACTAAGCAAATTGTTTATTTGGAGCGCTTTGGACACAAACCAATTGAATAGCCTTATTCTGCACTCTAATAATACTGAGACTTGGAGTAATCTGGGGAAAGGGCTGTCCAAATGCGAGTTGCCTACATTAAATGCTATACCCAGTTTGTAGCACAGGTCTCAGAGTAGGAGACTTGTTGGTGGTATGAACTGGGTCTTAGGAGGTAGCACAACACACCTTGATAACAATTACTTGTATGTTTTAAACCTGCCCATCTCCATTCGGAGTGGAAGTAGGAGAGGATTGATATAAAGTAGTTGACATTTCGCTTTTGATCTGTGTGCGCTGAGGCACCACCTGAATTTCTATTCCTTTCTTTTTGTTAAGATTCATACCATCGCATGCTGGATTCCTGGTTCACCAACACTTGAACTTAGAGGCTGACGAAGGGAGAAGGGGACAAGGCATCAGCCAGAAGCTGATAACTGGTAACTGCTTTGGACAATGTGTTTGTTACAGAATAAAGTTTGATCCATCCTATTCTGTCCTATCAGATATTCCCAATGTTACACAACATGGTTTAGATGGAGAGTGAAGCTTTGTCCTGTCCTATTAAACACTCCCAGAGCACAGAGACAGTAAACGTCTCTCTAAACTGTGACAGCAAACACTTCCAGAAGAGGTACAGCATGCGCCCGATATAAGAATAAAACACTATTTACAATGCCACAACAAAGACCCCCATGACAGGTACAGCAAAGGGTTAGATATAAAATAGATCTTCCTCTATGCGTTCTATCAATCATTCAGAGCAGATTCAGCATGTGCTAGATACAAAATAAAGCTCCTTCTACAAGCTATCACATCTCAGGCAGGAACAGAATACGTTCTGGATTAAAGTTCCTTCTAATATTGAAGCAGGACGACGTATGACTCACTGCATTGTCGTAGTACTTGCCTCCCCCAATGCAAACATCACTGTGGCCCAGAGTAAGGAAGTTACTCTCAGTGAGACTGAAATATGATGGGTTTAACACAGTGCAAACACATTGTGCCATCCTAGATGTATTGCACATGGCTTCTCGCAGCTGGGAGAGAAGATCTGCATACCTTTGGCCTTGTTAGAGAGAGAGCTGGCTGAATTTAAAATGCTAGCCCCATGAGAGTGGAATACTAGCTGACCCAGAGCATTACCCAATCCCAGGAACTGAGACACCGCCTCTAAACTTGGCAAGGTCGGCTTGTTTCCAGAACAAACATTATGTTAAATTTGAACTGCACCATCCCCCATTACCTGGGGAATTCTTTCACTTTATAAACTTTATTTTCCAGTTGGTGATAGCTGAATGGGGATGATGAGAATAGTGAAAATTATATTAAATTTACAGCAGCAGAAACAGGATATTGAGTCCAATAGGTCTATACTGTGTAATGGACTAGGCCAGACCACTCAAAACATTCTTCAACAGGCAGCCCAGATCATAACTTTGCAATTTGTTTCGGTAAGTGTACAGTGAACATTACCCGGGAGCAAGCTTTACTATTAGATTATAAAAACAGACAAAATTTATTCACAAAAATTACACAATTAAACACAAAGAACAGAATAAAGAACCCCTACAGAACTCAGCCTATCCAACTGAACTTAATGATCTGTTCTGAATATACACAACAGTCCCAATAAGCAAACTCCCTTTAAAAAAAACAGTATAAATGGAATACATGCTTACAGGTTGAAGTTGAAGAGCAGAAAAGAGAGAGTTTTCACACAGCTCCCTATTGAACTTCCCAGTTCAAGATTGAATTAAGAATTGCTCAGCTCAGCTGGAGAGCTGACCACTCCCCTCTCGTTATACAGGTCACTTCTAAAGTATGACCACTTTGGTCTGAAGTCTTATCTGTTTACATATAAACAAAAGGCCTCTCAAAATTCTTTTCATCTCTGTACCAAAGCACTCTGATCGGACTCTGGCCTGGTTTATTACCCCTCAGAAAAAACATCAAGGACAGAATCTCCTTGAGCCAAGGAACAGCTTTTAGAAAGAAAGTGACTTGCTTTGTGATAACTGGCATTTATATAATACAGGAGTCTTTTTGCACATTATTGCATCTAATGTTATGAACATTCCTGCCTTTCCTCTTCTCTCCAATCCACATTCCCTTTAAATGCATCAAAACTGCTCTAATCACCTTTACCACCCCTTGTGGTAATGCATTCCACAGTCTAATCACCTCTAAAGAAGATTTTACCAAGTTCCCTATTGGATTCAACGTTAACTATCTTACATCTGAGGCTCCTAGTTTTGGAGATCCCCAGAAGTGGATACAGTTACACATACATCCAACCCTCAAACCCTTTCATAATTTTAAAGATCTCTGTAAGGCTGACCCTCAGCCTTCTCTTCTTTATTTTGTTCTTTGTGTTTAATTGTGTAATTTTTGTGAATAAATTTTGTCTGTTTCTATAATCTAATAGTAAAGCTTGCTCCCAGGTAATGTTCACTGTACACTTACCGAAACAAATTGCAAAGTTATGATCTGGGCTGCCTGTTGAAGAATGTTTTGAGTGGTCTGGCCTAGTCCATTACACAGTATAGAAGGTGAGCCTGTTCGGTCTTTCCTAATAGTTACACAGGCTCTTGCTCCTGGCATCATTTCTGGGAATCTTTTATGCACATTTTTTAGCTTGTACGTACTTTTCAAAAATTAAAATGGGACCAAAGCTGTGTAGAGTGTTCACTCTAATCAAGATATACTAGCGTTCTCAAGATAGAGCACAATGTCTTTTTTAATTTAAAAAAACACAACTTTTAAGTGCTTTTTGTAACTGAACAGTTGGCTTAAGTGATGTTGAAAGTTGGCTAGTTGAGTCATTAGTTTCCTTCCCTCCTATCATAAGGCAACTAATTTCTTTCCAAGTGGTCCACTGGATACTGAGGACGTCACACACAGTGCTTTCAGAGACAACATTAACCGGCTGCTGCCGAAGTCCTGTGGCTTTGTGGTACCCTGCCTGGTTGCCAACTAACTGTGCCAACATCTCTGTGCTTCCACCCAGTGCTGTCTTTCACAAAACAAGCAGCCCCAACTCTCGCAAACGCTACCCACCCTCAAATGCGGTGGTGAAGGAGCCAATCTCTCATTTCAACAGAGGTCCCATTGATTCCAACTGCATCAGCTGTAATATATATTATATACACGAGCAGCTTCCCTCTTGAACAACAGCCTCCTTGTTGCCTTGTGTCAATATAAAGGTAGTAATGGCTGGCAGCACTAAGCAGCATCATTCTGGATCCAAGTTCTATTCAGCATAGAGGGGGCACAAAGAGGGAACAAGGAAAAAACCTAAATTAAAAATGAGGAGGAATACACTAATGTCAGAGATAAGGAGAATTTTCCTTACTCAGAGAGCTGTGTACCTTTGGAATTCTCTACTCGAGGGGCAGTGGAAGCTCAGTCTTGTCCTATGTTTAAGGTAGAGATTGTTAGATTTCTGTCAATCATTGGTGGACAGAGTTATGGAGATGGGTTGGCTAAAACCAATTGAAGTGTTCGATCAGCTATGATTGAACTGGGATAATGGGGCAGGTTTGACAGGTTCCTCTATTCCTAAGTAATGCTGTACATTTCCTGAGGACAGACCAATGTGTTTTATGGTCAATCAAGTACGTGTTAAGTGTAATTACTGTCATAATGTTGAAAAAAATGGCAATTAATCCTGTGTATAGCAAGTTCCCATGGGCAACGATAAGGTACAACAGAACATCTGGCGTTAGGTGTTGGCTGAGGAGTAAATGTTATCAAGGACACTAAAAGAATATATTTCTTATTCCACCAGAGAAGGCAGACATATTCTCGGTGTAAAATCTTACCTGATAGTCAGCACTTTCAACACCTTCTAGTTTCAGCAGTGGGATTTGAACCAAATGTTCAGGGTATGAGGGTCCTTCCACTCAGCCACATTTGGCCCCTCACCAGATGATTCAAATCATACACTCTTATCAATTCCATTTCCCTGTAACTCTTCACAGTAATTGGTCTATCGCTTTCCGCTCTGCTCACCTAATGTGGCACCAAGTCTATTTCTTCCAAAAAAAAAGGATGTAATGGATCAGTATACTTTACTTTGTTGGAGGTGCTGTAATAAGTGCAAGTTGTTGTTAAGAATGAGGCAATGGAGAACACGTAAAGGCAAAACATTCAAGGCTAAAACTTTAACTGGGAAAGTTGCAACTATTGGGGTAAATTTGAATACACTGGAACTTTTCTCCAGCAAACGTATGACTAAGAGGTAGCCTCAGGCTTTTAAAATTATGATTGGTTTCGATAGGATCATGGAATGAGATAGAGTCATAGAGATATACAGCATGGAAACAGACACTTTGGTCCAACTAGTCCATTCCGACCAGATATCCCATCCCGACGTTCTCATACAAACAAGGACAATAAGCATAAAATAGCTTTATGTAACATAGGGTGAAATAAAAATAAAGTAAAACAAAATACATATTATGCAGGATATAAGACACAGAACTAGGCCAGTTGGCAAAAAGTGTTCTGCTCCTTTAGAGTTCCTTTCCATCCTTACTTATCAAAAACAACTGTGGTTGCCCTTCCTCCCTCCTCCTCCAAATGGTTCTCTGGCTTTCCCTCAAAGTACAACTGATCTTTCAGTTTGACCACTCTTTGGTGGAGTATTCCACATTCTCACCACTCGCTGGATGATGCGGTTCCTTCTGAATTCCCGAATGGATTTCTCGGTGACTGCCTTATATTGGTGGCCTCTAGTTATGCTCTTGCCCACAAGAGGAAACATTCTCTCTGTTTCGGAACATGTCAGCGTTAGAAAGATGTCAATTAAGTTACCCCTCAGCCTCCTCCTTCCTGTCAATCTTTTCCTGATACCTGCGCGGTCCTGGTATTACCCTAAGCTTTCTCTGCACCCTCTTCAGTGCCATAAACACAACTTACAACATGATAACCAAGGTAGCAGTGCATGATCTGCTCTTTAAAAGGGTCAATACAGTCACAATGGATCGAATGGCCTTCTTCTGTGCTGTAACAGTTCTAACTACACTGAGCATAGTGAGGTCCAACAACGTTCAATACAGGTTAAGCAGACCGTTCCCACTTTGCAATTATAACCATCCAGAAATAAAGTTTGGTGTGTGATGTGCTTTTTTTACAAACAAAAAAGGTCTTGCTAACCTGTAGTCTTTCGCTGACCACTCATTCCATGCACACACCACCCTCCATGAAAATGTTGGCCCTTGGGTCCCTTTTAAACCTCTCCAGTTTTGGACGCCCATATCCTGGTGAAAGAAAAAAGACCCTGACTATTCAGCCTATCCATGCCCCTCATGACTTTTATAAAAGGAGATAAAAATTCAGATCCTAGAAGCAGCTAGAAGTCAGGAAAATGGAAGGAAGGGAAGGACTCAAGAAAATAGCAATCACCTGAGAATTTGTGTTTGCCCACTGAGATCAGTTTGTTCTTGGAGCAGAATGTGTCTGGTCCAATAAGAAAAGGTGGCACTGGAAGAACTGGTTTTTGAGAATGTGATGGATGAAACAGATCAAGTATCAGTGGGGAACATTTCGAGGACGGTGATCATTGTCTCATAAGGATGATGGTTAAAAGGATAATCGAGAGTCTCAATTAACTGGGGGAGAGCTGACTTAAATGGAGCAAGAACAGGCACAGTAGTGGCTCAGTGGTTAGCATTACTGCTTCACTGCACCAGGGAGCCAGGTTCAATCCTAGCCTCAGGTAAACGTCTGTATGGAGTTTGCACATTCTCCCGGTGTTTGTGTGGGTTTCCTCCAGATGCTCTGGTTTCTTCCCACAGACCAAAGATGCACCTGTTAGGTGGATTGGAAATGCTAAATTTCCTATAGTGTTCAGGGCTGTGCAGATTAGGTGGATCAGCCATGGAAAACGCAGGATTATGATGGGGGTGAGGCCGGGTGGGACGTACTTTGGACAGTCGGTGTGAACCTATTGGGCCAAATGACCTGTTTCTACACTATAGGGATGCTATGAGTGTGCTGTGTTGGATAGACTAGAATGAAATAATACCAAAGTATTGTGGATGCTGGAAATCTAAAACAAGCACAGAAAATGCTGGAGAAACTCAACAGGGGTGGTTACATCTGCGTAGAGAGAAACAGAATTAAATGTCTTGCATTCAGTATGTTTCAGATCTGAGAAGTGCCAGTTAATAACTGGAGTTAAAGTTTGTAGGAAAATCTGGAGCTGACAATAGGCTACCTTCAAAAAGAGGTGGTTTGTACACTGCAAAAGATATATTTCCTCAAAAGTGAAAGTAGGATAAACCAATCCAGACGTGACAGAATTGTACAGCATAGAAACGGACTCTTCAGTCCAACTCATCTATGCTGACCAGATATCCTAAATTAATCTAGTCCCACTTGCCAGCACTTGGCTCATATCCCTCTAAACCGTTCCTATTCATGTACCCATCCAGATACCTTTTAAATGTTGTAATTGTACCAGCCTCCACACCTCTTCCGCTGACAACTCATTCCATGCACACGCCACCCTCTTCATGAAAATAGGTCCCTTAAGTCCCTTCTAAACCTCTCCCCTCCCACCTTAAACCTAGTTTGAGATGCCCATATCCTGGGAAATAAAGACCCTGACTATTCAGTCTATCCATGTCTCCCTCACGATTTTATGAAATAAGATAAGAATTCAGATCCCAGAAGCAGCTAGAAGTCAGGAAAATGGAAGGAAGGGAGGGACTCCAGAAAATAGCAATCACCTGAGAATTTGTATTAAGTACATTTCTGGAACCGTGGCTGACTAATGTTAGCAAATCTCTGTAGAACTGTGCTTCGAGGAATCTGTGATAAGAGTCTTTCTCCATCAGGATGTGCACTTTAATCTGGGCCAAATTAAAACATGATAAAGCAGGGTGAAGAACATTCTTCTTAACTACCCCCTTTATTCAAAAAAAAACCAGGAACACAAAAAGGAGACTAGATACCCGAATGCTCAGCATCTCACACGTGGGAAATATTAGAAGCTGTGAATAAAGAAGTTGCAGCAGCGCACTTGGATAATCAGATAGAGTCAAGATGGGATTGTGAAAGGGAAATCAAACAAACAATCTGTTGGAGATCCTTGAGGAGGTAACACATGTTGTGGATAAAGAACTGGCGAGTGAACTATACTTCAGCTTCAGGTGACATTTGATAAATTGCCACACCAAAGTTTATTGTGGAAAGTAAAAGTTCATTGTATAGGCAGCAGCTTATCGGTATGGACAGAAGACTTACTGGCTATCAGGAAGCAGAGATTTGGAAGAAATGTTTTCGTTTTAAGTTGAGCTTGGCAAGATGCGATGAATGGTGTCCCAGTGGTCAATTCTGGGAACTCAACTGTTCTTTCATTGTTTTCGAAAAGACTTGAATGGAAGGATGGAAAGTATGGTTGTCCAATTTGCTGATGACAAGGATAGCAGGTAAGTAGCTTGTACGTAGGCTACAAGGAATATATTTTTAGGTTAAGTGACTGCCAAAGCCTGGCAGAGAAAGTGAAATGTGAGTAAAATGAAATTGGACATTTTGGCGGTAAGAATTAAAACACACATTATCTATAAGAGAGGTTGCAGAGCTCCGAGACAGAGAAGGATCTGGGTGTTATAATGCGCGAGTCATCACAAAAAGATTTGCATGTCAGTACATCAAGAAATTAGGAAATGAGAGAGTGTCATAAGGTCATACAACACAGAGAGACTCTACAATCCAATTTGTCTATGCCAACCAGACTTCTCAACCTGACCTAGTTTCTTTTGCCACCGTTTGGCCTATGTCCCCCTCAACCTTCCTGTTTGTATATCCTTCCAGATGCCTTCTAAATGTTGTAAATATACTAGCCTCCACCACTTCCTCTGGCAGCTCTTTCCATACATATACCATCCCCTGCATGAAAACATTACCTGTTATGTCCTTTTTAAATCTTTTCTCTCCCACCAAAACCTATGCCCTCTTCTTTTGGACTCCCCCACCCTGAGGATAAGACCACGTCTATTTACCCTATCATTGCCCTTCATTGTTAAAAACCACACAACACCAGGTTATAGTCCAACAGGTTTAATTGGAAGCACAGTAGCTTTCGGAGCGACGCTCCTTCATCAGCTCGGAAAGCTAGTGTGCTTCCAATTAAACCTGTTGGACTATAACCTGGTGTTGTGTGGTTTTTAACTTTGTACACCCCAGTCCAACACCGGCATCTCCAAATTATGACTGCCCTTCATGATTTTATAAACCTCTATAAGGTCACCCCTCAGCATTTAACACCGCAGGGAAAAAGCCCAAGCGTAATCAGCCTCTCTTTATAACTCAAACCCTCCAGTCCGGGCAACATCCTTGTGAATCTTTTCTGCGCCCTCTCAAGTTTAACAACATCCTTCCTGCAGAGGGGCGACCAAATTATTCTAAAAGTGGCCTCACCAATGTCCTGTGTGGCTGTAATGTGATGTCCCAACTCGTATACTCAAAAGTTCTGACCAGTGAAGGCAAGCATGCCAAATGCCTTAGCCATGTTGTCTGCCTGTGACACCACTTTCAAGGAACTATGCACTTGCTCCCCCAAGTCTCTATTCTGCAACACTCCCCAGGGGCCTGCATTAATTGTCTAAGTCCTGCCTTATAAATGCAAAACCTCGCATTTATCTACATTTAAACTCCATCTGCTACTCCTCGGTCCATTGGCCCATCTGATCAAGGCCCCGTTGTACACTTTGAGAGCCTTCTTCACTTTCCACAATTCTGAGGGTTGGTGTGAACTCAATGGGCTGAATGGCTTGCTTCCACACTGTAGGGTTTCTATGATTCTATGAGGTGAAGGCAGAACAACAGGCACTGCAGTGCATTGCAGAAGGGGAAAGGGACCTAGATTCTTTGTACCAGGAGGCAATCACAACTATGAGGGTTAGGTTATCTTATTTGGTCAGTTTTCACAAACAAGAGACTGCAAATGTGAGCAATTAAGGTAAAAGGATCTAGCGCACAGGAGCGTCAATTCTGCAATTGTCCAAAAAGTCTGAGCTGCATGGAAGATGAGATTGTTATTACCTAATATAGTCTGAAGGAATGCCTGAACCCTAACAGAATGAGGGAACAATGGATGAATTTATTGAATAATGTGGAGTAATCAATGGGGGTGAGTGTTTTATGGAGTGAGGCTAACTAAAATAAAGCTGTCAGTAAAAATGTGGATTTGGACTTTCCTTATAGAAAAAGATCTTCCAGTATATCATGTAGGCAATGATTAACCACTCCTGTTACCTTAAAAGGAGCCTTATAACCAGTGAAGGAAAGAGTATGTAGACCTTGGTTACTTTACCAGAGAGGCATGTCTTAGCACTTTGGTCACTATAGCGAGGCGGGATAAGAAGCATCTTTATTTCCCCTGAATTGGAGCTTGGTGGTTTGAACACAGATGAACATTTGGCAAATTATTAACTTTTATGGATTAAATATATCAAAAGAAATATTTATTGACTGCTTACGATGTCTAGTCATATTTGGACACATTTAGAAAACTTGGGGTAGTACTGTGGAAGCAAACATAATGGAATTCAGTAGGTTGCATGCAAGACTGCAGGAGTTTCATTTGAAAAGTGCCCAATCTGTCCCGCATTCAAATCATCAAACCATTGGACGGTGTTAGAGCATCAAATACAGGCAGACTTCTTACTTTGGTGTATAAATTGGTGGATAAAGGTGTTTAATTGGTGTATAAACATACCCAGCTAGCAGAACGATTGGAAGCACTAAAATAATTCTGGAGAAAAGAATTCCTTTTAAGAAGCATTCATTGCACAAAAGGGTCAATAAGCAATATGACAGACAATGTTAAGTTGGCAAGACTGTCCAGATGCAGGTTGCAAACAAAACTACAAAGAGCAACTGCAGTGGACAGAAACATTACTGATATTTTTGAGAACTGGTGATTTATAGTAAGGGAACAAACCCCAGAAATGCATAAGATGTAGTCAATGTTTCACATGCATTTCAAAGTACCATTATGCCATGAACTGTCTCAAATCCTATAAAGTATTTGAAACTAAAAATGAATAGTAGATTTGGAGGAAGTAGATGGAGAAACAGTTCAAAGAGAGGGCATTGCGTTTGATACAATAAATTTAAGTGTTCTGAAATGTATTGACAGCACAGTCTTTCAATGACTGCAGACTTCCAATGTTACGTATGTGAAATAGACTGGCTAAAATGCTTCCTCGACTTTCAGAGTAATAAAGAGCACAGTTAAGGAATTGCAGAGTGCTACCAGATTCAGATTTGAGAATGATAACACATTGAAATTGTTTTGTAAAAGAGCCAGAATTATTTTTTTGAAGTGGCTGCAGTGTCTAATGAAGCCCCCTTTTTAGTAGGTAAACCATTGATGAGGAAACTGGGCATGGAAAATTACAAACCTATTGTATTTGCAAATCCTGAATTTGCAACTGACACAATCAGGGCACTATGATTCTTTCAATGGAACATAACCTCTCCAGAATCAGAAGCTGATGCAGCAAAAAGCATTGTCAGACATCGCTTAAAGGAACTCTAGTTACTGATAAACAATTATGAACCATCCGCATAAAACTGGAGGGGTTAAAACTCTAATCCTCTTCTAAGCTTCACACGCATGCACGCACTCAAAAAAAAGGGTGTTGTGGGAAGAGGGAAAGACAATGCTTATAGTTCAAATGGTTCCTGCCTGCAGAATTCATGGAGATCCTTTTGGCTTGTCAGGATGTGCTCTTCCTTAATCTGCCTTCTCCAGATACTTCCATTGGCTCATTAGGAGGCACAGAGCAACTGCTTCATATTTGTGAAGTCTCTGACTTCCTGGCTAAGAAATCACAACTTCTTGCAACCACTGAAGGCAAATAAACTGACGTTCTTCAGGGTCCAGGTTTTTTTTCTCCCCCACTGTAGAGAAAACGGCTAACTCCTCATTCGGAGCTCCAAAAACTTCTTCCGAAATATTTGTACCCTTGAGCAGTTCAGCTACGCAGAAGCCAATCACAAAGCTTTTTGCAGGCAGAAAGCCTTTATCAATAATAAATAATCATCATACCACAAGCCAACACATAACTTGTTGCTAAATGTTGCTCCATTCAGACAGTGGCCCCTGGCTCCAGCTCGTTTTTAGTGAGACTTATCCTCCTGCTTGAACCAACAGCTGTGCAAACAGCATTTACAAAGAGTTTCAGGAAACTTGCCTTTAAAAAGCATGGTCATCCTCAACAATCCAAGGCTTTTAAAACAGTCCTTTTCCCATTTCAGTCCAGAATGAAAAATACAAAATAAAAATAAAAAGATCTGTTTTCATAATGAAATGCGATTATCATGGAGTAGAGAAGGGAAGGCCACGAGAAAGTATTTAAGTGCTGGATTAATGTACAGGACGAGTGGAAGGAGGTTAGGCCGATGGTTAGGAAACATGAAGTACAAAGATGAAAAGGTGGGGGTGGGAGTGGGAGCTGGTAGCGAATTGAACAACAGCAGTCCAGAAGGTGATACACAACAAGTTAGAGCACTTGCTTTAACAAGGACAAGAATACCAGGACTACCATCAGGAGCAAAAGCCCATGTGTGATTGAAATGCCTTAGACGCCATGAATAAACTAGAAGACAAATTAGAAAAATATACCAAACAGCGAGGACCACCAAGCTGGAGAGAATTTGGGTTCCAAAATTAAGAAGCAGAACTTCAAAGACCATCATTTCAGGATCATAATCAGAGCCACTTGCAAACTGCCATAGGGGCAAATCAGATGAGAAGAAGGAAAGTATGGCTCAGACTGGTGTGGGAAAAGAGGATTCCAGTTTGTGAGGCACTTGCACCTGTCCTGGAGAAAGTAGGGTCTGTCTCCACCTGAACAATATTTGGACCAATGTTCCTGCCTACCACATAACTAGGGAGAGGATTTTAAACTGAACAAAAAAAAAGACAATTTCAAAATTGGGAAGATATGCAAAATCAAAGAGTCATAGTCAAAGACAGTTATATTGATATGAAAAATTATAAACAGACTATGATGTAGAGGGATAAATAATATGAATCCAATAGTCAACAGATAAGATTAGAATCTATGAAGTGAATAAGGATAAAACTAAAGGCTCTGTATCTGAATGCACGCAACATTCAAAACAAAATAGATGAACTAAGCATGCAAATAAATATAAGTATAATTTGGTCATCTTTATAGGGATATGTCTGCAGGGTGACATGGATTCTGACCTGAATCTCAAACATTTGGGAATGACAGGAGAGTAAAAAAATGGTGCAAGGATGGGTCTATTAGTTAGTAATGAAACTCACTCAATAAAGAGGGACTACTTCAGTTCAGGAAACCAAGATTGGAAATGGTTAGGTAGAAATGAGAAATGATAAAGGCAAGAAGTCATTATCAAAGTGGTTTACAGGCACTGTAACTAACTGTACAGTAGGATGGGTATAAAGGCAGATATAAAAAGAGAGCTTCTCTGATGACACAGAGGGAATTGGAGAGTGAAGAATCACTTGTGTATGTGTTTGATGTGGACAAGTTGAGTGAGTGGGCAAATGCACGGAGTAACGGGTGGATAAATAGGGGAAAGTTTTTAAATTGCACTTGTCAGGGGAAGTTGCCTGGAGTGTGGTATGGGCTGATAGGGGGTGTTTATCTGACAAGGGAGTCGCAGAGGGAACAGTCTCTCCAACACACAGATAGGGGTGGGGAGTGAAATATATCCCTAGCATTTCTAATTGCACTTCTTGCATTGGCAGGTTTGCGCCCACACCTCCCCCTCACCAAATCTGCGCCCACACCTCCCCCCTCACCTCCATCTAAGGCCCTAAAGGATCCTTCCTCATCGGACAGAAATTTACTTGTACTTCCACACACATCACCTACTGTATCCGTTGCATCCAATGTTGTCTCCTATACATCGGGGAGACAGGACGCCAACTTGCGGATCATTTCAGAGGACGTCTCAGGGACACCTGCACCCACCAACTTCACTGCGCCATGGCCAAACACCAACACCCCCTCCCACTCCACCAAGACCATGCAGGTCCTGAGCCTCATCCATCGCCAAACCCTAACCACCCACACCTGGAGGAAGAATGCCTCATCTTCCACCTTGGGACTATGTAACCACACGAGATAAATGAGGATTTCACTAGTTTCCTCATTTCTCTTCCTCCACCTTATCCCAGTCCCGAGCCTCTAACTCTGCACTGCCCCCTTCACCTGTCCATCACCTTTCCCATCTACCTGCTCCACCTTCCCCTCCAAACTATCACCTTCCCCCCTCCCCCCACCTTCATCTACCTATCATATGCCCAGCTATCTTGCCCCTAGCCCTACCCCCTCCTCCCTCCCATTTATTTCTCAGCACCCCCGGCCCACAAGCCTCATTCCTGATGAAGGGCTTATGCCCAAAACATTGATTCTCCTGCTCCCTGGATACGACCTGACATGCTGAGTTTTTCCAGCAATACATGCTCGATCATGTGGATAAATTTAAGGCTAACTACTTTTTAGCAAAAGCAGGAAAGAAATATTTGAATAGCACTAGTTGGGAAAGGAGGGAAGTGAAATAAGACCTGGACATCCCAGTGAATATTCCCACCCTCTACCACTGACAGACTGTGGTAAAAGTATGTACCATCAATAAAATGCATTTCAATAGCACTTTCCAATCCCATGACTGCCACCACCAGAAAGATCAAGGGCTGCAGATACATGGGAACACCACCACCCATGAGATCCTTATTAAACCACAAACCATTGAGACTTGGAACTATATTGTCATTCCTTCAGTTCACTGGTGTAAGATTGTGGAACTCACTTCCTGACAGCAGTACAACTGTACCTACAGAGGACTGCAGAGAATCAAGAAAGCAGCTTGCCACCATCACTTTCTCCAGAGAAATTAGGGATGAATAATATTCACAAGCCTAGCCAATGTCCACATCCCATGAAGCATTAAAGAAAATGCTAAGCTCTGGAATTCCTTCCTCGAACTTCCCATGGTTCCTCTTCTCCATTACATTTCTTCTTAAAACTGACCCCTTGAGCCATACTTTTGGTTACCTGCCCTGATATTGTCACATTTGACTTTGCGCCAAACGTTATTTGACAATACTGCTGTGAAGTGCCTTGGGACAGTTTGTGTGTTAAAGATGCTATACAGATGCAAGATTTTTTTTGTTGCATTTACAAGAGCTATTTTTTTGCCAAAACAAATTAAATCATGGACCCACTGTGATCTGTACATTCTTACTGTTAACCTTTAACCCATGGTATCTGCAGAAATAACTGCAAATTTAAGCTTCCACTTCCAGAGGCACAGAGTGCAATTGCCCTTCAAATAAACAGTGAAATAATTAAAGCACTCACTACTATAGAAACCCTGGCAAATGTCAACAAGGGTTATAAAAGAGTGAGCCATTCTAAACTACCAATCATTCCAATGTGCTTCACTGAAGTGGTTAGGAGGGGAATTACAAGCAGAGATTCAGGGAGGTGGCTGAGTAGTGGGAAAGTGGAAGACATACATATGGATGAAAGTGGAATAATGTAGGATAGAACCACAGGTTAGTGCAACATCGAGGGCTGAAGGGCCTGTACTGCACTGTTATGTTCTATGTTGTATATGGTATGCAAGTGGGGAGAGACATACATGGTCAATAAGACAAGTCAGTGCACACCATTTGCTCTTCAGCTGATTCATTTAAGTACATTCTCTTCCTAACC
The DNA here is from genome assembly GCF_047496795.1 of Chiloscyllium punctatum. Classification (NCBI taxonomy): domain Eukaryota; kingdom Metazoa; phylum Chordata; class Chondrichthyes; order Orectolobiformes; family Hemiscylliidae; genus Chiloscyllium; species Chiloscyllium punctatum. The sequence continues at coordinate 87,470,357 of NC_092742.1, read as the reverse complement.
CCAATGGTGAGGCTGTGTACACACATTTCCCTCCTTTATCCCTTGGAGAATCTGTTCAGTTTACTGTTTCAGATTTAAATTTGACCTCACCAGGTATTAGCTCATCTTTAGAGTGAACAAAATTCAAACCTGTTTCTTGTGGCCCTCTCCATGTCCCCTCCTTGAACTTCCAAGATCTAGACCAGAGCCTGCTCCACTCCCTTCATCCTACAGTTTGTGGATTCATGTCACCCATATAAGCTCTAGAATTTCTTCCTGTATCCATTTGTCATTCTGTTTCTTGCTCTCTCATCACTTCCTCCTTTTTAAGACTCTCCTTGTAACCTAAACTTCATCTATTCTGATACTGGATTATTTAGAACACTGTCAATTCAGCCTGTTGACAGTCCTGTGAAGTGCTTTTGGATAGTCTATTACATTAATAGTTAAATATAAACTTTTTTTTTGTTAGATCACTACTTAGCTACAACCCATTTGGCTCAAGTGGATACTAATATCTCGATAAATCCTAACCACATCCTGATCCATGAACCACATTTTTAGGTGGGCAACCCCTTGCTCTCCTGGGAATACAGCTTGAAAGAATCCAAAATGCATATTCCCCAAGAGCATGGAAGAATAGGTGGTTGTTGTTATTATAAATTGCTTCTTGTAGCACTCAATCCTTCACCGGCAGTGATCATCCCATTGCAATCCCAAGCAGGGAAATAACAGCTGTCTACTGCAACCTGAACTAAAAATAAAAAAGGAAAGATTACACCATACACCACAATGTTACAAAAATTAAAGATTAAAGGGTGGATTCTTTTCTGGGTCAAGAGCTTTTTGCATTAGATTTGTACCAGCACACTAACTTTAGATGATGTGTGCACCTAGACTCCCAAATCCATTCGCCTCCTTCAAATTCTTCTTTAACACCTTAAGAAAATATTCCTATTTATCTTTACAAAGACTGTTGCTAGCTGCTTCAGTCCTGACCTTCTGGATTGGGAAGCATTTGATCCAATATAAAATAGGTTGCGATGGACCGCAGCACATGAAGTGCAAAATGCCTGAAACTTTATATTAAAGCAAAATAATGTAGATGCTAGAAATTGAAAACAAAAACAAAGTGGTCAAGAAACTCAACAAATCTGGTAGCATCTGCTGAGAAAGACAGAGTTAACAGTTCAAGACCGTTATCACACTTCTTCAGAACTTCAAACTTTATGATGGGAGATCTACAAGACTCTCAGAATTCCCCAGCTAGCAACAAGTCCTGTGAGTTGGTAAGTTAATGCCATTTCACCCTTGGAAAGTGTTAATCTTTCAATCGTGCAGTGATGTGGGAGTGTTGTATTGTCAGAAGGACTATCTTTTACCTGACCACTTAAACCAAGGGCTTTGGGAATACAAATTGCTATTTTTAAAAAAAGATAAACTCTTCCCAGGATCCTGGCAAGAAGCAATTCCTCAGACATCAGTCAAAACAAACTCATCTGTTATGGAACCCTACTGTGTGCAAATTAGCTGCTCTGTTGGCTTTGCAATCATGAGTGAACTTCAAAAGCAGTCGCTTGTAAGTGGGGTTTGGAATGCTATGATGCAGTGTTGACTTTGTGTCCTTCCTCATTTTGGGAACCATTCCCAGTTCTGAAACAGCTGTAGTCTCTTCCTCAACTTGCTGTCATTCTGGATGCAGCTCATGGTCAGCCAGCTGCCGACCAATGGGGTTAGAAGCCAAGTGGAGTACCAGAGAGAATGGGGGTGAAATCAAAAGATCACAACTGAGTTTGAGCCCTGCTCACCTAATGAGCAAAAACCTCAAAAATAAGGAACAGCAACATCAGCTACATATTGCTTTCTATAAACCCAGCAACAACAATTATGTATACACACATTTAAACATATAAGTACACATAATGGATGCAAGTTTGCTTGCTGAGCTGAAAGATATGTTTTCAGATGCTTCATCACCATATACTAGGTAGCATCATCAGGTAGCCTCTGGTGAAGCACTGGTGGTATGGCCAACTTTTTATTTATGTGTTTAGATTTCTTTGGGTTGGTGACATCACTTTCTGTTTTTTTTTCCTCAGGGTGTGGTAAATGGGATCCACGTCAATATGTTTGTCGATAGAATTCTGGTTGGAATGCTTCTAGGAATTCTCACGCATGTCTGTTTGGCTTGTCCTAGGATGGATGTGTTGTCCCAGTTGAAGTGGTGTCCTTCCTCATCTGTATGTAAGGATACTAGTGAGAGAGGGTCTTGTCTTTTTGCGGCTAGTTGATGTTCATGTATCCTGGTGGCTAGTTTTCTGTTCAATTTAGTGTTTGTTACAGTTCTTGCAAGGTATTTTGTAAATGACATTAGCTTTGCTTGTTGTCTCTATAGGGTCTTTCAAGTTTATTAGCTGGTGTTTTAGTGTTTTGGTGGTTTCGTGGATTACCATGATGCCAAGAGGCCCGAGTAGTCTGGCAGTCATTTCAGAGTTGTCTTTGATGTAGGGGAGAGTACCTAGGGTTTCTAGACATGTTTTGTCTGCTTGCTTGGGTTTGTTGCTGAGAAATCATTGGACTGTGTTCATTGGGTACCCGTTCTTTCTGAATACACTGTCTAGGTGATTTTCCTTTGCTCTGCGTAATTCCTCTGTGCTGCAGTGTGTGGTGGCTCATTGAAACAACGTTGTAATGCAGCTTTGTTTGTGGATGTTGGAATGATTGCTTCTGCAGCTCAGTATTTGGTATGGAGGTGTTGTTTTCCTGTAGATGCTGGTTTGAAGTTCCCCATTGGCTGTTCTCTCCACTACGATATACAGGAATGGCAGTTTGTTGCTGCTTTCCTCCTCTTTAGTGAATTTTATGCCAGTAAGGGCATTATTGATGATCTTGAAGGTTTCCTCTAATCTGTTTCGTTTAGTGATGACAAAGGTGTCATCCACGTAGTGGACCTAGAGTTTGGGTTGGATGTTTGGCAGAGCTGTTTGTTCAAGTCCCTGCATTACTGCCTCTGCTAAGAACCCTGACATCGGAGATCCCATGGCTGTTCTGTTGGTTTGTCTGTAGGTTTTGTTGTTGAAGGTGAAGTGGGTGGTAAGGCATAGGTCCACTAGCTTGACAATACTTCCTTGCTGATGAAGTTGGTGGTGTTTGGTGTATGTGTCTTTGGTTTTTCTAACAGTGTGGTCAGTGTTTCTTTGGCCAGGTTAATGTTGAAGGATGTGATTAGCACTGTAACAAACACTACACTGGACAAACAGGCCAACTAGCCACCAGGATACATGAGCATCAACTAGCCACAAAAAGACATGACCCTCTCTCACTAGTATCCCTACATACAGATAAGGAAGGACACCACTTCAACTGGGACAACACATCCACCTAGGACAAACAGAGATACGCACTAGAATTCCTCAAAGCATAGAGTTCCAGTTGGAATGCCATCAACAAACACATTGAGTTAGATCCCATCTACCACCCCCTGAGGAAAAAGAACAGGAAATGACATCACCAACCCAAGGTAACCTAAAAAGCAGGTCACACCAAAAGTGCTTCACCGGTGGCGGGTGTTACCTAGTAATGTCTGAAAACAAACCTTCCAGCTCAGCGAACAAACATACATCCAGCACCACAACCCGAGCTACAAATCTTCTCAAAGCTCATTAATACACAAAGTGTCACAAAGCATGGAGCATTTTAAAGCTTAATTGGAAACTAAGCCACATTAGGAAGCTATCAGAGCAGATAGTCAAAGGCTTGGTAAGAGAGATAAATCTGAAAGAGAATCTTAAAGGAGGAAAAAGGAAGGAGAGAGATGGGCGTAATTACAGAGCTCAGGGGTTTGGTAATTGAGGACACAGCTGCCACGGGTGGAGTGATTAAAATCAAGAGAGAATTGAAGGAATGCGCATATCTGGGAGGGCTACACAGGGATGTTTGACAACTAGTCTTACAACTTCAAGTTAAAAATCACACAACACCAGGTTATAGTCCAACAGGTTTAATTGGAAGCACACTAGCTTTCGGAGCGACGCTCCTTCATCAGGTGATAATGGATGGCTCAATCCTAACACAGAATTAATAGCAAGAATTTACAGTGTGATGTAACTGAAATTATACATTGAAAATATTGATTGCCTGTTAAGCCTTTCATCTGTTAGAATATAGTGATAGTTTCACTTCTTTCATGTGTAAATCACAAAACCTGTTTTTTAAAATGTTAGTGCAGGATGTTGATAAAAGTGGTATTGAATGCCATCAGCATACATGTTTAAAACCCCTTACTGTGTCTTTGAATGATGTTGCCAAAAGACAGTATGTAGTTGAGAAATAAGAGAGGACCAAGGATAGATCCTCGAGGGACACCAGTGCTAATGCAGTGGGAACAGGAAGAGAAGGCAATACAAGTGATTGTCTGGGAGAGCTTACAGTTCCCACAGTCACACAGGAGGTCATCGTGACTTTTAGAAGAGCTGTCTCAGTGCTACAACATGGCAGAGGCAGAAATCTGCTTGGAGGGATTCAAATAGGATATTCTGAAAAAATGAGTACAGATTTCAGAGGAGGCAGGACACAAGTTCTTTAAAGAGGAAAGGGAGGTTGGGAGATGAGACAGAGATTATAAAAAAATACTGGGGTCAAGGGTCATCTTCAAGAGCAGAGGGCTAATTCTGACAAGATTTCAAAGAACTTGCTTTTATTTTGCATCATTCAGGTTATGATAAGATTAGATTAGATTAGATTAGATTAGATTCCCTAGAGTGTGGAAACAGGCCCTTCGGCCCAGCAAGTCCATACTGACTCTCCAAAGAGTAACTCACCCAAACCTGTTCCCCTACCCTATATTTACCCCGACTAATGCACCTAACACTATGGGCAATTTAGCATGGTCAATTCACCTGACATGCACATCTTTAGATTGTGGGAGGAAACCAGAGCACCCGGAGGAAACCCACGCAGACACGGGGAGAATGTGCAAACTCCACACAGTCACCCGAGGTGGGAATTGAACCTGGGTCCCTGGCGCTGTGAGGCAGCAATGCTAACCACTGAGCCACTGTGGTTTTGGGGACAGTGGTAGAGTCATTACAACATGCCTTGGTGCTCCTGCTTAAGCCAGCTATGTACCAGGGCAACCCACTTGTTGGAGTCAGAAAATCGTGGGCTCAAGTCCCAGAGAATTGAGGGTGTGACCCAGGATGAGAAACCCAGTGTGTGCTGAGGAAGTGCTTCAGAAGTGTCATCTTCTTGAATGAAATACTAAACAGACCACCCTCTCAGGTAGATGTTAAAGCATCCCACAGTATTACTTGAAAAATGAAAGGGGGTAGGGGGAGGTCTCCCTGCTTTTTGGCCAATATTTATGCCCCTGTTAATTTATTCATCCCCTTTATTTATTCTTCTGTTAATTTAGCTTACTGAATTGGTTGTCTCACTTTACGTTGCACACCTAACTATGCTTTGGAAATACTAATTGGTGAGAAAGAACTTTCAAGACATGCTCAGATTTAGAAAGGTGCTATATAAATGCAACTTCTCTATCTTTTTGACCTATGATATTAATCACATAGTGCAGAATGCTCTATGTACTGTGCCTCCTAGAAACAGTTCTGGAAAATACATAATTTATTAATGATAGATTTGTATCTTATTAGCCCATAGTTCACACCAGTATTAAAACTACTCTTTTCAGACATTGTAGAAACTCAGCTGGGTGTTTATAACTCATTATACTGATAGGATGCACACTCATAACCATAGCAGCTTCCAATTGACATTCGGCCACCCCGATGCTTCTGTGCAAGTTCGAAATGAATATGACTAGCCAAAAGGGAAAGCACCATACTACACTTGAGTGATATGTCATAACACAGTGTTTTGGTCCGACACACAGTCTAGTTCTCCTTTACATTGCACCTACATAAACATAACAATGCATATTGTCCATGCCAGTGTTTACACTCCACGCAACTTCTCTTCTACCCTATTCATCAATTCTTACAAACATATTCTTCTAATCCTTACTTTTTCTCAAACATTTAGTCACCTTTTTCTTGAATGCAACCTCCCTTCCCCCTTCTCCTCCTCCCCCCCCCCCCCCCGCGCCCAAGTTATTTTAACTACACCTTCTAACAAATTCCAAATTCTCGCAAATTGCTTATTTGATTTATTTGTGGCCATCTCGTACCGAGTATGGGCTCCTTGACCAGGAGAAAGAACTTGTGGTTAGCACTGCTGCCTCACAGCACCAGGGACTCGGGTTCCACACCTGCCTCGAGTGACCGCCTGTGTGGGGTTTGCACATTCTCCCTCGTTCTGTGTGGGTTCCCTCTGGTTTCCTCCCACAGTCCAAAGACGTGCAGGTCAGGTGAATTGGCCATGGGAAATTGCCCATAGTGTTCAGGGTTGTGTAGGTTAGGTACATTTGTCAGGGGTAAATCTCGAGTCATAGGGTAGGGGAATAGGTCTGGGCGGGTTCCTCTTCGGAGGATCGGTGTGGACTTGGTGGCCAAAGGAAAAAAACGTTTCCTCACTGTCGGGATTCTCTAATGGTTCTTTTCTTTTCTTCCAATTTCCCCCACACTACTGCCTACATGCGGCAGTGCTTTTTTTTTCTGCAGTTTTTATTTTTTTTTTATTTTTTTTTTTCTTCTTCTCTTTTTTTTGTTTCGGCCCCAAGCAGCAACAGGAACAGTCCTTGCACGGTCACAAAATGATCCAGTCTCCAAAGGGAAGGAAACACTCAAGTGGCCAGTCACAACTCCAGGGTGTCAGTGGACACCCGTGTGCTCCTTCTCCAAGGACACCCGGGCCTTCTCTAATGGTTCTATGAACTTCACAGCATTTATCCAGTTAAGCTCCATCATTTTAAAGTCTTCCATTACATTACATCTCAGACTCTCCTATGGTTTTCAGATAGAGTCCCTACTCACTGCACCGTTGAATGTGACCATTCCGGATTACAGTATAGAAAGAGAAGCAAATACCAGCTTATCACATGTATCTGTCATCACGGCCACATTGGTGTGACATTGATAACCATTTGATGAGAGGCCAATTAGCAGTAAAGGGTTGAGACAGAGTGAAACTTTCATGTTAGTGTCAGTGTCATCGCTATGATATTAACCACAGGGTTAATCCAACAGTGAAATCTTATCACCACCATCTCACAATGTTTGCCAAAATCCTTTCAGTAAATGCACATCCTTTCAATCATCTAAACCAATGCCCTATCACCCACTCTCTCCATGCCCTCCACACCCAATCGTCCACTCCTCTTTGTGCCCTCCATCCCAATCACCCACCCTTTCCAAGCCCCCCTTCTTCATCTATCCTCATTATGCACCCCCCCCATTCTCTCCCTCCACACCTATTCTCTCCCCAAATACCCTCTCTCCGTTCCAACCCCCGAGTTCATCTCCCCCCCCCGCAACAAGTTTGTCTGCAGATCCCTCATTTCGTGTCCGAATTTGTTACACCATTCTCCCAAGCCCACGTACCCTGGGGATTGAGCTCCTTCGTCGAAAATGCAAAGCAACTTCAAATTTTAAAATAAAAAACTCTGGGGGTTTCCAGGAACAGCCAGAATCAAGCGGGATTCTGCTGCTGCTGCTGCTACTTACCAGGGGGATGTGGCCCAAGATCGGGTGAAGGGTCCTTCCTCCAGCAGTTGGGGTGGGCGGCTGGAAGATTTGCCACACACCGACTCTCGCCTGACGATTTCAGCTGAAACTGACAAACCCGCCACCGCCCCCAGCGCCACCGCGCATGCGCCAAAACTTTCCCAAAACTTTCAAAAAGTTCTCCCGTCCCCGCCCTGTCCTCATCCATTCCCAAAAACTCCACCTTCTCTCTCGTCCGAGCCTTTGATTGGATCTTGTGCCTTTCAAAAAATAACCTTAGAAAAAGTGTACACAATGTAAAGAAAAAGCATCAGCTACACAGAACTGAAAAGACTGAGAGAAAAGATACATTGGCTAATTTAAACTTCACTATGAATCCCACTTGCAAAAAAAAAACATTTTCACCACCAGCAATTACATCAGCGTTTGAACACCTGACCTTTTCAGTAGAAATGTAGTCTCGTTAAATTCTTCAATCGAATTTGTTTTAGGTTTGCACCAACGCTTCAAGTGCAGTATTTTGCAAAGAATTGAAAGTGAGGTAATTATTGGATGTCTGCTGGGTTCTGACTGGGCACTGTTTCAACATTTCCTGTTAATGCTGCACATGTGGTTGGAAGCTGACAACTGAAATTCTGAATGGAGAATCTGCATCTCCCAAAACAGACCGAAAACTCAGTGTCGAGATTGGAGTGGTGCTGGAAAAGCACAGCAGGTCAGGCAGCATCCGAGGAGCGGGAAAGTCATGCTCCTGCACTGTTCAAATGGTGAGCGTACAACCCGGGGGCTCCTCATCAGTCTGCCTCTGAATGGAATCCCAGGGAGTATTTTTTTAATCTAAATAAGGCTTTCTGAATGGGCAAGACAACTTTTTTGTCCCTTCCCACCTTGCATAACGTCGGGAAAGTCTCCCAAAATGTTCTACGGCCAATGAAGCACTTCTGAAGCATAGTGACTGTTGCAACTAAGCCGCCAATTTATGCACAGCAAGTTCCCACAGATAATCATGGAAATATTTTGAGTGAATTGTTTGACAGGGCATAAAGTACACTTTCTGTTGAGTTTCGGATTTTCGAAAAATGAACTTTGAAAAGCAAAAAAGAAAGTAAAAATCTTGCATTCAACAATTGCACACCAGCCCAGTATAGCAGGTGAAAAAGCTTTTAAAAAGTTTCAAATAGTTAAATGCATTCCCTATACAGGTAAAAACAAAAACAAGGCTAACTTGATAAAACAGCCGGAACTTATTATTTTGGTGTCCAGTCAGCAAGTCCAATTTGCATTTATATAGCCCCATCTCACACTGAAAGAACTTCCTATCCATCGAAAAGCTTTGAAGCAAGTGATAAAATTTGGACCCAGTCAACATACTCAAACCTGAACTGCAAGAAATCAGTTCACTGAGTTACATAGGTCCAGGGTGTACCTGAGACAATAAGTTGTCAGATTTTGAGAACTGTAGGGAACTTTTACAGTGCACCGTTCTCTGCATAGGTAAGATGCTCAAGAAGTCATAAAGGATACTTGCCTTCTTTCTTGAGAATGTAAAGCTTGGAGCTTAAACTGGAAATATATTAAAAGCAATAATTGGACCACAGCTCGAAGACAAAAACAGTTCTGGTCACCGCACTGTGTGAGAGATTGTTGTACACAACAGGGAGGATCGAACGGGATGTTGCATAGACTGGAGAATTTCAGACTTTATTTTGGAACAGACGAAGCGGAGGAAAGAATAGTATAAAATTGTGACGGATCCAGATAAAGTGGATAGAAGTGTTCCAGTATCTGGGGGTCATAGATTAAAGATGCGATACATTTCTGTTCCAATGGAGTGCTGTGACCGTTACGTAAGAACGGATTGCAGACGTTTTACAAAACATTGAATGTTGGTCAGAAACCAGAGTAGAATGTTAATCTCTGTAACGTGCATCTTAAAGAAAGCTGTCTCTCCTTGGTACTGCAAGAAGCGTAGCTTCATTGAATCTGATACTGGGGCGTAACATGGTTAGATTCCAAGGACAGGTCGAACGATCTTGGTTTGTATTCCCCGGACTGAATTGTTAAATTGATTAAGGGTTACAGTAGAACTGAAGAAGAGAACCGACTTCTAGCGGAATGAAGACAATGAGGCAGCCGCTTGATCAGTAGATATTTTAGGAATAAAATCAGAAAGCAGGGTTGCACACAAAATCTCTGGAAATCTGCCAGACGTGACGTAACCTTGGGGACAAGTGAAGTTTAAGACCGAGATTGACAGAATGGTGTTATTTACAAAAGGATACAGGGAGCAAAGACTTGTAAATGGAGTTGAAACACAAATTGGTGTTGCTCCAATGCAATGATGGAGCTGGCTCAAGGGAATGCATGGTTCATTCTCGTTTCTCCGCACAGAGCAGTGACGGAAACGATCATATGATCTTATTTCTTAGCGTCTGCTCAAGGGTAGAATGTTATCCAGAACCGCAGCAAGACATGCTCCTGTCTTTGGGATTTTAACGTCCACCCACAGGAGCAAGGCAAAAGTTCTCCTAAACGGTTCGGCCAAGAAGCATCTCTGACTATGTTGTTCCGTCAGTGATTCGCTTAACGTCAGCCATTGGTAGGAGGGCTGATGTGGATTTCCAAAACCCACAAGCTTCTGATTTAGATAAAAGGGAATTCACCACGCAAAAAGTTACCTTAGGGACGAGGGTGTGTAACACTTGATCAGGGCTGGGATCTCCATCTTCACCTCGGAGAAAATTGAATATATTGAAACACATATTTTAAAACCTTAAAAGACAACCTTTAACCTAGTCCTTAAAAATAAACACCAGTGGTTAGAAAGTAACAGCTGAATAAAGTGGAGCTCTGCTAATGGCGGTCACATTACCCATATACCATAGCGAAAGCGAAACCGCTCTATGTATTAGAACCATTGCGAAGTTTCACGCCTGCTCAAGGCTAATAGTAATGGCCATTAATTGTGAGACTGGCCTGTAAGGAAAGGGCCTCTGTTTTTAAGCAGGTATTTTTAAATAATCAAAACACGACGGGCATTTATTTAAACATAAGCACAACTGCGCTGGTTTTCACGATGCACAAACACAGGAATTTAATCAGCATTGAGAAACCAACCTTTTTATCCAGAGATAATGGAGACCAGGCAATGAAAAGTTGTTTAAGAGCCAGCATGACAAGTAAACTTCACCACCCTATAGGAGAAAGTGAGGACTGCAGATGCTGGAGATCAGAGCTCAAAGTGTGTCGCTGGAAAAGCACAGCAGGTCAGGCAGCATCCAAGGAGCCAGCGCCACTCACCTGCATTCTGCTGACATGCCCCCCACAGACCCCACTGTCACTATCCCCACCCCCCAGAACCCTGAGGGGAACACTACCCCTGCTCATGACTCCACCCCCATTCCCCCCCACCATCACACCCACTCCAGTTACAGGTTCCGCCCCCACTCCCAGCTCGACACCCACACCAGATCCCAGCTCCCAGCCCTGCTGAGTTTTCACCATCTCCCCAGACCTTCCCCTCACTGAGGACGAACGATCATTCCTCAGCAAAGGACTCACCTTCATCCCCCTCCGTCCACGCATCAATGAATTTAATACACGCCGTGATGTCGAACAATTCTTCCGTCGCCTCCGCCTCCGAGCTTACTTTCACAATCAGGACTCCCGCCCACCTTCCGAGGACCCCTTCGCCCACCTCCAACACACTGCATCCACCTGGACACCCCACCTGGCCTATTACCTGCCCTCGACCTCTTCATTTCCAACTGCCGCCGGGACATTAACTGCCTCAACCTGTCTACCTCCCTCCCCCACTCCAACCTCTCACCCTCACAGCGCGCAGCCCTCCAATCCCTCTGCTCCAATCCCAACCTCACCATCAAGCCAGCGGATAAAGGGGGCGCAGTGGTAGTCTGGCGCACTGACCTCTACACCACTGAAGCCAAACGTCAACTCGAGGACACCTCTTCCTACTGCCCCCTCGACCATGACCCCACCCCCCATCACCAAACCATCATCTCCCAGACCATACAGAACCTCATCACCTCAGGAGATCTCCCACCCACAGCTTCCAACCTCATAGTCCGGGAACCCCGCACTGCCCGGTTCTACCTCCTTCCCAAGATCCACAAGCCTGACCACCCTGGCCGATCCATTGTCTCAGCATGCTCCTGCCCCACTGAACTCATCTCTACCTACCTCGACAGTCCTATCCCCCCTACTCCCCACATACGTTTGAGATACCACCCACGTCCTCCACCTCCTCCAAGACTTCCGTTTCCCTGGCCCCCTAACGCCTCATCTTCACCATGGATATCCAATCCCTCTACACCTCCATCCGCCATGACCAGGGCCTCCAAACCCTCCATTTTTTCCTCTCCAGACGTCCCCAACAGTACCCTTCCACCGACACTCTCATTCGTTTGGCCGAATTGGTCCTCACCCTTAACAATTTCTCCTTTGAATCCTCCCACTTCCTCCAGACCAAAGGGGTAGCCATGGGCACACGTATGGGCCCCAGCTATGCCTGTCTCTTTGTTGGCTACGTAGAGCAGTTGATCTTCCGTAATTACACCGGCACCACTCCCCACCTCTTCCTCCGCTACATTGATGACTGCATTGGCGCCACCTCGTGCTCCCGCGAGGAGGTTGAGCAATTCATCAACTTCACCAACACATTCCACCCTGACCTTAAATTTACCTGGACCATCTCTGACACCTCCCTCCCCTTCCTGGACCTCTCCATCTCCATTAATGACGACCAACTTGACACTGACATTTTTTTACAAACCCACCGACTCCCACAGCTACCTGGATTACAACTCTTCCCACCCTACCTCCTGCAAAAATGCCATCCCGTATTCCCAATTCCTCTGCCTCCACTGGATCTGCTCCCAGGAGGACCAGTTCCACCACAGAACACACCAGATGGCCTCCTTCTTTAGAGACCGCAATTTCCCTTCCCATGTGGTTATAGATGCCCTCCAACGCATATCGTCTACATCCCGCACCTCTGCCCTCAGACCTCACCCCTCCAACCGTAACAAGGACAGAACGCCCCTGGTGCTCACCTTCCACCCTACCAACCTTCGCATAAACCAAATCATCCGCCGACTTTTCTGCCACCTCCAAACAGACCCCACCACCAGGTATATATTTCCCTTCCCACCTTCCGCAAAGACCGTTCCCTCCGCGACTACCTGGTCAGGTCCACGCCCCCAAACAACCCACCCTCCAATCCTGGCACCTTCCCCTGCCACCACAGGAACTGTAAAACCTGCGCCCACACCTCCTCCCTCACCTCTATCCAAGGCCCTAAAGGAGCCTTCCATATCCATTAAAGTTTTACTTGCACATCCACTAATATCAGTTCTTGTATCCGTTGCTCCCGTTGTGGTCTCCTCTACACTGGGGAGACTGGGCGCCTCCTAGCAGAGTGCTTTAGGGAACATCTCCGGGACACCCGCACCAATCAACCACACTGCCCCGTGGCCCAACATTTCAACTCCCCCTCCCACTCCCACTCTGCCGAGGACATGGAGGTCCTGGGCCTCCTTCACCGCCGCTCCCTCACCACCAGACGCCTGGAGGAAGAACGCCTCATCTTCTGCCTTGGAACACTTCAACCCCAAGGCATCAATGTGGACTTCAACAGTTTCCACATTTCCCCTTCCCCCACCTTACCCTAGTTCTAAACTTCCAGCTCAGTAACTGTCCCCATGACGTGTCTGGACTGGTCCTACCTGCCTATCTTCTTTTCCACCAATCCACTCCACCCTCTCCTCCTTGACCTATCACCTTTATCCCCTCCCCCATTCACCCATTGTACTCTATGCTACTTTCTCCCCACCCCCACCCTCCTCGAGCTTATCTCTCCACGCTTCAGGCTCACTGCCTTTATTCCGGATGAAGGGCTTTTGCCCAAAATGTCGATTTCGAAGCTACTTGGATACTGCCTGAACTGCTGTGCTCTTCCAGCACCACTAATCCAGAATCCAAGGAGTAGCAGAATCGACGTTTCGGGCATAAGCCCTTCTTCAGGAATGAGGGGGGTGTACCAAGCAGGCTAAGAAAAAAGGTAGGGAGGAGGGACTTTGGGGAGGGGCGTTGGGAAGGCGATAGGTGGAAGGAGGTTAAGGTGAGGGTGATAGGCCAGAGTAGGGGTGGGGCGGAGGGGTCAGGAAGAAGATTGCAGGTCAAGAAGGCGGTGCTGAGTCCGAGGGTTGGGACTGAGATAAGGTGGGGGAACGGGAAATGAGGAAGCTGGAGAAATCTGCATTCATCCCTTATGGTTGGAGGGTTCCTAGGCGGAAGATGAGGCGCTCTTCCTCCAGGCGTCGTGTTGCCATGGTCTGGCAATGGAGGAGGCCAAGGACCTGCATGTCCTTGGCAGATTGGGAGGGGGAGTTAAAGTGTTCAGCCACGGGGCGGTTGGGTTGGTTGGTGTGGGTGTCCCAGAGGTGTTCTCTGAAATGTTCTGCAAGTAGGTGGCCTGTCTCCCCAATGTAGAGGAGGCCACATCGGGTGCAGCGGATGCAGTAAATGATGCGTGTGGAGGTGCAGGTGAATTTCTGACAGATATGGAAGGATCCCTTGGGGCCTTGGAGGGAAGTGAGGGGGAGATGAGGGCACAAGTTTTGCATTTCTTGAGGTTGCAGGGGAAGGTGCCGGGAGTGGAGGTTGGGTTGGTGGAGGGTGTGGATCTGACGAGGGAGTTGCGGAGGGAGTGGTCTTTCTGGAATGCTGATAGGGGTGGGAAGGGAAATATATCCCTGGTGGTGGGGTCCGTTTGGAGGTGGTGGAGGAAATGACGAAGGATGATACGATGTATATGGAGGTTGGTGGGGATTGGTGAGGACCAGTGGGGTTCTGTCCTGGTGGTGATTGGAGGGGCGGGGCTCAAGGGCGGAGGAGCGGGAAGTGGAGGAGATGCAGTGGAGAGCATCGTCAACCACGTCTGAGGGGAAATTGTGGTCTTTGAAGGAGGCCATCTGGGTTGTTCAGTATTGGAACTGGTCCTCCTGGCAGCAGATGCAGCGAAGGCGAAGGAATTGGGAATATGGGATGGCGTTTTACAGGGGGCAGGGTGGGAGGAGGTGTAATCTAGGTAGCTGTGGGAGTCAGTCGGTTTATAGTAAATCTGTCTCCCTAATGTATAATCGCTTCACCATCCTATCACAGAAATAAATCTCTCTCATCAAAACTCCGCAGGGGAACAATATACCAGCAACTCCATCTACTGTCTGTAGAGGGGAATGATGTGGAGGTGCTAGACTGGCAGGGACTGAGTTAAAAACCACAACACCAGGTTATAGTCCAACAGGTTTATTTGGAAGCACTAGCTTTCGGAGCACTGCCCCTTCATCAGGTAACTAGTGGGGAAGGATTTGTAGCAAAAGATCACAGTGTCATGCAATTAAAACCATATATTGAACCAACTTAGATTGCTGATAAGTCTTTCATCTCTCACACACACACTCACTCTCTCTCTCTCTCCGTCCCCACCCCCTCACATGCACATATAAGTCTATGGGGGGAGCTTGCATTTGCAGAATTGTACTTGCAGATGCATTCTATTTTTTGCCCAAAAAGCCCACAACCTGCAGGTAGTCAATCCATCCATATGACACTTTAGAAATTCTTACTTTGGAAACAGAACCACTCTGACTCAAGATTGGGATACAGACTCTGACCTCACACCTTTAGTACATTGTCTGAGCTGAGATGTCACTTCTTTAAAATATAAAACCTTGGGTTACCTCAAGAATGTGACTTAAAAGAAATTCTGGGATTTACATATTAATGAACCGAATCCTGCAACCCATTCTAAAAGATGAAAGACTTAACATCAATCTAAGTTTGTTCAACATATCATTTTAATTGCATGGCACGGTGATCTTTTGCTCGAAATTCTGTGTCTTATGATCCTGTCCCACTCGTAACCTGATAAAGGAGCAGCGCTCCGAAAGCTAGTAATTCCAAATAAACCTGTTGGACTATAGCCTGGGGTTGTGTGATTTTAAACTCCAGAGTGGAAATCAATGACTCGCTTAAACAGCACGAGCAATAAGGGTGTTGGAGAAAAGCGGTTAACAATAAATATTCACAAATAACTATAGTTAAAATGTCATCATCTCATCCCTGTTTACCAAAAACACAGCAAGAAAACTTTCCAGCTCCCTCATTAAGCCCTTCATTGGAGAACACCATTGAGAAGATTCCATTGAGAGAGAGTTTGCCCATTAAACACTTATCACAAACTGAGGACCAAGCAAGGTGCTACCAGTCAATGAAGTATTTTTGAAGGATAGTCACTGCTGTAATGTAACTTGTACACAGCAAGATCCCACAAACACAAGGTGGTCATGACCAGATTCTCTGTGGCTGTGATGTTGTTGATTGAACGACAACTATCCCCGTTGTCAACTGGCTGGTAATCCTGCACTCTGAATAACCTCCCTAATCTCCCAAATCTACTTGACAGGGCAAGATGGGACCTTGGGATAATATCTCATCTCCAACAACTGCAGTGCTGAGGGACTATCAGCCTAGAAGTGCTCACTTCACAGGAGTAGGGCCTGAACGTCATTATGGCTCTAAGTGTGTTACAAATGGACCACGGCAATCACATTAGTATAGGAGCTACCCAACGCATTTAAACATTGGGCTCCTTCAATCTCAGCTGGGATGCTTTCCACTATGGGGCAGCACACCGTAAAATAAAAATCGCACAGATGGTGGCTTTGTGGCCTAAGCAGCTCTTTGTAAAATCTATTCAGTAAGTTTCCACTTAAAAATCATTCCTGAAGAAGGGCTTATGCCTGAAACATCGATTCTCCTGCTTCTTGGATGCTGCCTGACCTGCTGTGCTTTTCCAGCAACACATTTTTCAGCTCTGATCCCCAGCATCTGCAGTCCTCACTTTCTCCTAGTAAGTTTCCATTGCCAATCATCCTGAATATGTATTCAAACCATTCAGTTGTATCTTTCTCAAAGGAATCATCTTGGTTCCACTGTTCCAGATTGCTGCATCTTCTTGTTCCCTCACATCACATCTGGTCTTTTGCCAATAACCCTCATCCTGTGTCTTTGGATTCATTTATATTTTTAAAAAAAACGTAGGACGTGGGCAGTGCAGGTTAGGCCAACACTTATTACCCATCCCTAATTGCTGAGAGTCTGCAGTCACATGTAGGCCATGAACCAAATGTGTTGTCCCGACAATCATATCATGGTCATCATTATTCTCTTAATTCCAGATACTTATTGAATTCAAGTTTCACCATTTGCCAGAAAGGATTTGAACCTGGGTCACCAGAACATTACCTGGGTCTCTAGATCAACAGGCCAGGCAATAATACCACTAGGCTGTTTCCTCCCCAGCTTAACATTCCATTATTCCTCTTGTCAATCACAGTTTTGAACAACTGAACCGACCACTTCTCTACATCAAGGCCTTGTCACTCAGTTTTAAAATGTTCAGGGTAACTTTTGCTTTTGTACTCTATTGCTCTGTGGACAAAGCCAAGGATATCTTACATGAGTTTCATTAGACTTTTAAAATTTTAATAACATAATGGTCACTTTGTTCCTGCAGCCATTGAAAAACCATTTGTTTCATATTGCCTTCCCCATTCTTCCTAGCAGAGGGCATCTCTTCTTACCTGTGTGTTAGGTTTATCTGCTGTATCTGTCCATGTCAACAACTTCCTTCCTCCTTAACATCTGGACAAAACAGTTTTAAGTCTAGTGAGGTGTAATGTTGGTTTCTGTTTCGGAGAGATATACTTGCATTCAATGACATTCAGAAAAAAGGTTTACTAGACTGATCCTGGAGATGAAAGGGTTTGATTTATGAGGAAAGGTGGAGCCTGAGACTCCCTCAGGTTGAGAAGCTTGGGAGGTGATCTTATTGAAACATTAAATATTCTGAGAAAACTCATTAGATGCTGATAAGAAAGATTCTATATGGGCACTAGAGTTGGGGAATGGTGTTTAAATTAGGTTTTCTCAGATTTAGGCTGGAATTGGGGAAGAGTTTGTTCTCCCAGAGAAGTACAGGGAATAGGCAGGAAAGTGAAACTGAGGCCAAAATCAGACCATGACCTTACATGGCAGAACATCCTTAAGGGAGTTAAATGGCTTGTTGCTGATCCCATTTTACTTGGATTAGATCAATGATAGTTTTTAAAAACAAATCTATTTCCAATACTATTATGTACTTCTCTCTCATACACAAAATAAAATCCTTAAATTCTTAAATCAGCATTTTCTTTTCCATGGCTAATTCCATACCCGTACTTTCACTGTCTCTTTAATCTCATCCATTAAATTTTCCCAACAAATGTATCATGTAGTACTTTAACTAAACATTCGCAGAGATCATCAGCACTTCCTCTTCATCTCAATTTTACATAAGAATGCAATTACATTAAAGATTTACCTTGAACAAATCCATCAGCCCGTACTTTTTCCATGGACAAATACATTCTATCCTGCCTCAACTGCTTCAAGAAGATTCCACACAACAAAGCATTGTGAGGACTGAGCTATTACATTGTCAGGTTCATAGCCTCCCTCATTTCTCCAGAGGTGTAGAATATGCTCTTCTTGAGTATCAGCCCCATATCCAAACAGGTTTGGAAGACTCTGGCAAGAGCTTCTGCGACTTATATCTTCTATCTCAGTAACCCAGTACACATTCCATATGACGCATGCGGTGTTTCTACCTAGAGGACTGCCAACTATTTTTTTGTGCCCGCTCTTTAGTTTTAATCTATTTCACGTGAAATCATATCAGGAACAGGAGTAATTAATTCAGCCCACTAGAGCTGCTTTACCATTCAAATAGATCATAGCTGACTGGACTGTGGCCTTGATCCTGCTTTCCAGTTTGATCCTCCATTACCACCTTTTCCTAGTGGATTGAAAATCTATTGAACGCAGTTCTGTTTCTGTTACTCGCTGGGTGGAAGACTGCCAAAAACTAATGCCACATCCTCCCAGCTCCAGCAAAGAATTTCCTCCTGATCTCCACCATGAGTGGACAACCCTTTATTTCGAATTGATGCGCCAGGCCCCAACGAAGTTCTAGATTCTCCAAGAGTGGAGAAATTCACTCAACATCCACCCTGTGAAGGCCCCTCACCACCTTATACACTTCAATTTGATCACCAGTCAGTCACTCTCCTAAATCCCCAATGAGACGAGACATAGACCCAACCTGCTCAGTCGTTCCTCAGAAGAAAAAGCAGGAATGAGCTGAGTAAATTTTCTCTGAACTGCTTTCAATGCAAGTATATTGCTACCTGAAGTGACCAGACTGTAGACAGTTCTCATCAATGTCCTTTATATCTCCCTACTATTATCCTCCAACTTCCCTTGCAATAAAAAGCTACACATAGTAACCCTCATACTAACTTTTTAATGAATCCTATCACTGCTACTTCAATGTTTCATTGACAGCATCCTGTTTACCAGTGAAGATAGTTTTAAAGTATTCATTTCGCACCTTATAGACCAGCTTGCACATGGTTCTACAGCTATTGGGTATGGTATATCAGCACTAATGAAGTGGGGGAGGCAAAGCAAAGAAAGCAGATAAATTCCTTCATTAGGCTTGCAAGAAAAGGAAAATATGCTTTTTTAGCAAGTCTTTCTCAAAGTGCTTTACGATCAATAGAAACTATTTTAAGTGGAGTCCACTGTAAGATAGGATGCACAGAAGCCAATTTGCATTTAGGAAGCTCACATAAATAACTGCGTCAACAAGCAGGTATTCTCATACAGTGATGTAGGTGGAGGGATAATTATTCACCAGGACATTAACTCTTTTTCAAAATAGTGTTGTTGGTCCTTATGTCCACAAGAGGGAGCCAATGACACCTTCATTTAAAATCTCAACTCCAAGATGGTACCTCCAAAAATGTAGCAGTCACATTAAAAGCATTAGGATAAAGAAATAGAGAAAATAGGGGCAGGAGTAGGCCACTCAGCCCTTCAAGCTTGCACCATCATTCAATATGATCATGGCTGATCATCCAACTCAGTACCCGGTTTCTGCTTTGTTCCCTTTAGCCCTAAGAACTGTATCTATCTGCTTCTTGAAAATATTCAATGTTTTGGCCTTAACTGATTTGTGTGTCAGAGGTCCACAGGCTCACAACTCTGGGCGAAGGCATTCCTCCTGGTATTGGCTTTGTGTTTATGTAACGGGACTGGATTTAATTTATTGCTTCTGGGCTGTGATTGATCCCTATAGCAACACTTCCCCCAAACTTCTCTCCCCACTGTGACCCCACTTTGAGGCTTGAAAAACATTGCAAACCCTCACTGAAGACTATCAAAAAAGTGAGACAAGGATTGTGAAGACTTATAACTGCAGAATCAGGGAACAAATAACTTCTGAGTTAAGTGGTGGTGGGGGGGGGGGGGGGGGGGGAAGGAAGACAATGTTCTGACTTTGGTAAACCCTGTACTACATTTTGACATGGTTTTCATTTAGATCCTTGGTCTAAAAATACATACTTTAATATACAAATAAAACATGGAAACTGGAAGCAAAAAATACATTCATGTCTAGACAGATCGTATTTAAACAAAACAGAATACTTGGCGCTTACAAGAAAAGAAATTATATAGCATAATCATCTTTCCTAAAGACAGACAAAATTATTAGGATTTCCAGAGAAAACACATTAAAAAACAAAGGCCTTATATGCATGTGCACTGATATTGTGCCAAAATTGCTTCTGTGAAAAGGGAAGAGGTTTCATTTTTCCCTTTTGTGACTGAAAGCTTAACTGTATAATATACATTGCTAAAGCCAAAGTACATCCAACATGCAATATTCTGTACACAGGACACAAGTTCTAGGCAGAACGGAGATGATTGAATATCCCTCATCGATGACATCTGCTGCAACTAAATGGGATAAATTTCAACTCTCTAATTTGTATCATGTACAACCTCGGTTATCCGAACATCAATAATTTGAATTTCAGATTATCCAAACAGGATCTCAAGGTCCCGTAAAAACGTTATCCGAACAATCAGTTGTCCAAACAAGCTACTCCACACCTGTCTCGTTCAGATGATCAAAGTTGATCTCTGTATATTCTCCACTCACTGCATTTGCAAGGAGCCTTCACCTGGCTTGAAACTGGTGAAGTTACAAGAATTTGGGCTTGGGCAGTTCTCTGTAGTGCTAGAGACCTTTTCTTAGAAACAATAGACTCTGTAGGCCATTTGATGTAGTATGCTGGTCAAACGGATTGTTTGCAGGTCTGCAGCATGCTGTAAGATGCACTCTGTCCTGTGAGGTCTACCTTGCTTCTCATTCATAGGAAACATTCTGACTGTGTACAATTGTGGCTAGTTAAGTTCATATGATTGCCTTTGTTCTGTGCATTCTGGTTTCTACCCCCTACTCTTGGCTACTTAGTCAAGACAATAGCTTCGTTAAACCACAATCCATCAAGACCCGCACTTTACAAAAGGACTCTGAACTTCATGCAGTACAGGCAATACAAGGCATGCCTTTTCTCTCTGCAAAGTGTCTGGAATGCTTAGAAAAATATGTCCTGAATTTATATCATGCTTATTCCAGAGATTTTCACAAGCAAAGATCATTGTTTTTGAACCAGTCACTGTGTAAAACATCCATCACAGCAATTTGTTTTTAAAAACATAGCAAGATTTCACAAAGAGATGTGCTTAGATAAACTACGCTTCAATGATGTTGGTTGGGGAGTAATTACTGACCAGCATACAGAGGGGAAGAACTCTCTTGCTCTCCCTCAAGAGGTATCCATGAGATCGTCGCCATCCACTGAGGAGGGCAGACATAATTTAAGATCTCACCTGGCAGACAGCACTCGCTGTCTCAATACTGCACTGGGACAGTCAGCCTGAGTCATGTGTTTGAGTCTCTGGAATGGACCTGAACCCAGAACATTTTGACTCAAAGAGCTTCCACTGAGTCATGCCTGCTTGCATGGCAGCTTGATGCTATCAACAATTTTTGGAGATTGGGGGTGGGCCTATGTATAGGAGAATGGAGAAAGAAGAAAAAAAAAGAGAAACCAGGTACAAAATAGTTCCTGCGAAAGTTGATTCAGGGTATGGTGACAGACCCTGTCTCAGTGTTAATTAGTCGAGTGGATTATTTTGCTGCAAATCCAAAGGCAGTTGATGGCCTCAAGGCTGAGCTGAAAGAATTAAAGGTGCGATCACCGATCTTTGTGGAGTTAATGGGGTACTGCTGAGTTAGCAGTTGTGACACCAGTACATCTGAATCGCAGATTCATGTCTTGCATACGCGCACACACACACACCCACTCACCCCACCCCATGTACAAAATCATATACACAAATAGACAGGATCAGGCTCAGCCTATTCCCCCTCAAACAAACGTACCAACAGATGCTGCAAAGGGTAGCACCTTAACATGTCACTTCAGTGACTAGGAGTAGGAGGACAAGAAAGATTCTGCAAGAAACAGAAGTTAAAACTGTGGCTAATAAAAATGTAGTGGAAAGAAGAGGGCAGCATGATAGCAACCTAGACTTCCCTTTGACTTAATCTTAATGGTTCCTACCCATCCAGAAACTAGATTTCTCATAAGAAAAGCGAGGACAGAAGCTGCTAAGCATCATCCCCAGATCCAATATATTTGGAACGGAAGGTAATTATCAATACTGTTTCCGGGGCCACAGATTGGTATTCCTTCGAATGGCATTGGATATTGTGGAATAATTCTAAGGTGGCTCAATGTAAATAAACAACTTAATTTAAAAACAAATGCTGGGAGCATGACAATTACAGTAGCCTGAATTCACCATTTGAGTGCTCCAACATGGTAAAGTGAATTTGACACTTCAGCCTGAAAGAGTGAACTTATTAGAAATGCATTCACTGACTGACTGCAAACGCGATGATGTTGGGCCTATGATTCTAACTGAGAATAAGGATGGGCCCTACAGTTTGACCCTGTGTGCCTCTCCACGAGCCGAGGATCAATTCCCGATTTATAAGCAATGGGGGAGGGGAACAAAAACCTCAACCAGAACGATTCAAACTTTCACACAAGCCGCTCATGAGGAGATTGAGGAATGCGTCTGATTGCATGTATCATTACATGGCCCAGATCACCAGTACTAACCCCAATGTTTTCGAGTGATGACTGCGAGAGGAACCACTTCCCTTCCGTTGTCAGATTATTAACGGATTAACAGGCAAGTTTGGGCAAGGAGGAGAGAGGGTTATCAAGGAATAACGGGGGTGGGGGGGGGGGGGGGGGGTGGGGAAGGGAGAAGAAGTGGGATGAGAGAAGGGGCTTCCATTGAGCCATTGGAGCTGGATAGCTTTCTAGAGACCCTGCACACACTTGTTTGGAGTTCTCGGCTTTCTGCAATAGCCATGAAGTTTTTAAATTTAAGGAGCAAGACACATTCTAATAGCCAACGACTATAATGTAGATGAGTTACTGTGGAACATGGTGAGGAGTTCCCACCTGTTTGCCAGACGAAAATAAGTTAGGGGTGTATTTATCACAAGTCCCAACAACTAGCCAATAAATGGGAAGAACACAATGGATATCTCTATCTGTCCATATTTAATTATTAATTGAGATTATTAATTGTTCTCTACTTTGTAGAATTTTCTTCTGCAGGAAGCCATCATATTGATCTCATGAGTGTCTCCTCCCTTTCTGTTAACAGTATCGCCCAAACCAGAAAATGAAAAGCAGACGTACATGCAATCAGATACATCCATCCAATCCCAGGCTTGGCTCGCAATCCTTCTCGAGCTACTTCCGCACGGGATCCAGATTGGAGAGCCAGGAATCAAGCCTACACACACACACACACACACACACACACACTCTTTACTGAGCAATGTTTCTGACTGAGAGCAAGGAGAAACATTTTGAAGAGACAAGGTGGAAGGAACATAATGGAGTCGCAAAGACTTTGTAGCAACAGTTACAGGCTGGGGATTGTCAGATAGAGAAGACCCCCCAAGATCCAGGAGTTCTATGCTTTTTGCAATTGCCATGAAGTCTTTAGATTTAAGGAAGCAAGACATATCTTCCTTGGGACAGGAAGTGTTGGGAATGGTGTGTTGTTGGTGTTTGGAGGGTGGGTGAGGGGGGACGGTTGGAAGAGAGAAAGAAAGAGGAATCAAAAGCAAATAGGAAGAGTGAGAAAGATAGAGAAAAATATATGTGGAAGTGGGGGGGGGGGGGGGGGGAGGAGGGATACAGAGATACACAGCGAACTGGAAAAGCAAAAGGCAGGACTGACAAAATTACAACTTCCTTCTTCTGCTGTGGTTCAATTTTCACACTCCGATAGAACCCAGTTTACCAGCAGCAAAATAACACTAACTAGTGCATGAACCATTTGGCAGATATTCAGCAGTTGTGAATGGGGCAATGTGTGTGTGGAGGTGGGGGGGGGGGGGGGGGGGGGTGGGGAGGTGAGAATCAGAAACAAGCTCTGTCCCATTTTTACTGTGGGGTCCAGTCATCACGCGATGAGAAGACTCAGTGCACCTAGGCTGAACGTTGGAGGCACTCAAAAGTCGAAAGTCAAGATAACATCCCGACCTGGGAGTGATCACCTTTAAATCCCAATATTCCCCATCTCCCAGATTGTACCTAGCAGCCCTGAAAGCTGACTTGCTTAGTTCAACATCCCCGATTCCTAGCCAGAGGAAACGGCCAATTACGTGCTCACCATGGGGCGGGTAATGTTGACTCTCAGTGCAGCAAGATACGGAAGACACAGTGTGAGCAGGAACTCCCACAGAGGAATGAAAACGTTGTTTACTCAAGCAGGGCCAAATCTAGTTTTGACAATTGGGCGACCAGACCAGCACCTGTACAAAATGTCTGCTAGTGCAACCTCATCCATAAGGAATCCAGGTGCTCAAAGGAAATATTGTTTTTATAATCTATAAAGAGGAATGTGTCAGCTCATGCCCTGATGCTTCCCTCCCTCCCTCCCCACCCCCAACAACCCACACAGTCTTTAAGGGAGGATTATCGTCACTGCCCGCCTCAGACTGGTTTCGAATTCAATGCCACCAGTTTCTTTGCTTCATCCGTGGAATCGGTGGAACTGGGAAGACTGGCTTGCCGGCGGTTCTGCTTCTTCATCTTCAGCAGGTAGTAGACCACGAGGGCGAGTACCACAGCGATGCAGATGGCTAGGACCACGGCAATGGCAATACCAGCTTCAGAGACAGAGATAGTTCAGGAAGAAGAGAGAGAGAGAGAAAGAAAGAAAGAGAGAGAAAGAAAGAGAGAGAAAGAAAGAGAGAGAAAGAAAGAGAGAGAAAGAAAGAGAGAGAAAGAAAGAGAGAGAAAGAAAGAGAGAAAGAAAGAGAGAAAGAAAGAGAGAGAAAGAGAGAAAGAGAGAAAGAGAGAAAGAGAGAAAGAGAGAAAGAGAGAAAGAGAGAAAGAGAGAAGAGAGAGAAAGAGAGAAAGAAAGAAAGAGAAAGAGAGAGAAAGAGAAAGAGAGAGAAAAAGAGAGAGAGAAAGAAAGAGAGAGAGAAAAAGAGAGAGAAGAAAGAAAAGAAAGAAAGAGAGAAAGAAAGGAAAGAAAGAGAGAAAGAAAGAAAGAAAGAAATTCGTTATACAACACCCTAACAATTCCTAATGCCTCTCTACTGTCACCACCTCCCTAATATCTCTCCACTCTTCATCCCTCTCCACCGTCACTCCCTTCCTAATCTATCCCACTTGGCATTGTGGCTCAGTGGTTAGCTCTGCCACCTCAGAACACCAGGGACCTGGTTCGATTCTGGCCTTGGAGTTTGCACGTTCTCCCCATGTCTGCTGGGTTAACCATGGTGAAAAATCCCCATGCAGGATGACAGGAATGGATGCGATGCTTTTCTGAGACTCAATGGGCCCAATGACCTCTTTCTGCACTCCAGGAATTCCAAGACTCTTAATCTCTCTCCACTATCACTCCCTTCCTAACCCTTCACCCTTCTCATAGTCACTCTCTTCCTAATCCCTCTCCATCCTTCATCTCTCTCAATTGTCACTCCCTGCCAACCCTTCATCCTGCTCAACATCACTCCTTCCCTAAGTCCTCCCTACCCTCCATATGCTTCCTACATCGAATCCATTTTCCTCCACCATTAACTTCACTGTGAAAACCACCTTTTAGCCTCCTTCACACCCCTCAGCAAGGAAAAAAAACTCACCATTTGAATGCTTTTCTTCTTTCTGCTTTTCAAAGAAGCCTCGGGAAAACACATCCTTTCCTATATATAAATAAAAACAACAAGGGATGACATGGGGTCAGAACATCATTCCAAACAAAGACTGATCCAGCAGGAAACAGACAGCGTGAAACCTGCTCAAAATGGATCACACAAACAGGGACAGGTGGATATTGTGGGATGGTTCGAACAGCCAGAGCAGTGGGAAGTGCGATGGGCCATCCGGAAAGACCCTGTACTCTGCACACAGACACAGACACAGGCACACAGGTCACCAGGCCATGGGGAGCCACAGAAACCTCCAGGTTGATTTCCTTTCTGGCAACAGACTGGGGTCTTGCTTGTTTTAGCTTCCAGTGCTGTCAGTAAAAGGTGTCTCCAATTGAACTTTATTTCCCAGAGAAAGTCTGTCCTTCATCGAAGGGCCACCGGTAGCGAGTTTGATTGTGGCTTGCCCATTCAGCTTGGCTATTTCAGCGGGCAGTCGACCATGTTGGTCTGGAATCATTGGCAGGCAAAGGCAGAACATTTTTTTTTCCAAAAAAGCCATTTAATGAAGTTACTGGATTTTGATGACAATTCAACACTATTTCCAGATACTTTCAAAATAAAGTCAAATTCTCAAATTGCCATGGCTTTATTTGAATTCCTGTTCCCTGGATTACCTGTACAATACGCCAACACGATTAAACATGGTAATTGTGATTTTCGGACAGGGGAATGCCAATCAGCTGCTCCAGTCTGTTACAAATTCAATGGCCTTATTCCTGTTCCCATGTCAAACTCTGTCCAGATTGGCTTACGTAGTGCTACTATTCAAGAAAGGTGGTAAAGGAAAAGCCAGCAAACTATAGACCGGTAAGCCTGACATCGGTGGTGGGCATTGCTGGAGGGAATCCTGAGGGACAGGCTTTATATGCATTTGGAAAGGCAAGGACTGATTAGAAATAGTCAACATGGCTGTGTGCGTGGGAAATCATGTCTCACAAACTTCATTGAGTCTTTTGAAGTAACAAAGAGGATTGATGAGGGCAAAGCGATGGACGTGATCTATATGGAGTTCAGTAAGGTGTTCAAAAAGTTCCTCATTGGAGATTGGTTAGCAAAGGTTCAATCTCACAGAAAGCAGGGAGAACTAGCCATTTGGATACAGAACTGGCTTGAAGGTAGAAGACAGAGGGTGGTGGTGGAGGGTTGCTTTTCAGACTGGGGACCTGTGACCAGTGCCACAAGGATCGGTGCAGGAACCACTGCTTTTTGTCATTTACATAATGCTTTGGATGTGAACATAGGAGATATAGTTAGTAAGTTTGCAGATGACACCAAAATTGGAGGTGTAGTGGACAGCAAAGGTTATCTCAGATTACAGTGGGATCTTGATCAGATGGGCCAATGGGCTGAGGAGTTGGAAAGAGAGTTTAATTTAGATAAATGCGAGGTGCTGCATTTTGGAAAGGCAAATCAGGGCAGGACTTATACACTTAATGGTAAGGTCCTAGGGAGTGTTGCTGAACAAAGAGACCTTGGAGTGCAGGTTCATAGCTCCTTGAAAGTGGAGTCGCAGGTAGATAGGATAGTGAAGAAGGCGTTTGGTATGCTTTCCTTTATTGGTCAGAGTATTGAGTACAGGAGTTGGGAGGTCATGTTGCGGCCGTACAGGATATTGGTTAGGGCACTATTGGAATATTGCGTGCAATTCTGGTCTCCTTCTATAGGAAGGATATTGTGAAACTTGAACAGGGTTCAGAAAAGATTTACAATGATGCTGTCAGGGTTGGAAAGACTGAGCTACAGGGAGAGGCTGAATAGGCTGGGGCTGTTTTCCCTGGAGTGTCGGAGGCTGAGGGGTGACCTTATAGAGACTTTATAAAATCATGAGTGGCATGGATAGGATAAATAGACAAGGACTTTTCCCTGGGGTGGGGGAGTCCAGAACTAGAAGGCATAGGTTTCGAGTGAGAGGGGAAGTTTTAAAAAGGAACCTAAGGGGCAACTTTGCCACACAGAGGGTGGTATGTGTATGGAATGAGCTGCCAGAGGAAGTGGTGGAGGCTGGTACAATTGCAACATCGAAAAAGACATTTGGATGGGTATATGAGTAAGTAGGGGTTAGAGGGATTTGGGCCAAGTGCTGGCAAATGGGACTAGATTAATTTAGGATTTCTGGGCTGCATGGACAAGTTGGACCAAAGGGTCTGTTTCTGTGTCGTACATCTCTATGACTCTATGAGTACCCTGTCAATCTCAAGAGCCTCAGATGAACTAGGAAAGAACAAACCTGCAGTTACTTGGTAGCTTGCTCAATCACTGACTATCTCAAAGTACACTACAGCCAATCGAGTAGTTTTGAAGTGTAATCATGACTGGAATGTAGTAACAGCAATGAGTTTATTGCAATTTCCTGCTAAACCCCACTGAAGTTTCAGCCTGAATTATTTACTCAAGTCTCTGGCATGGGTACCGAACCCACAACTTTCTGATTCAGGGGTAAGGCGGCTACCCAATGAGCCACAGCTGACACCTGGAAGACAACAGTGTGATTGAACGATCACCTATTCCTTGATTTAATACTCACAGGGCTGAGAGACTACAGAGCAGTAGGTCATTGGATCTACCCTGTTCAGGTTTATGAATATAGGAACTAGGCCTAAAAACAGGCCATTTAGCCCCTCAAGCCTGCTCTGTGATTTAATTGGCTGATTGGTTTGGTTTTCCAATTCCACATTCCTGTCCATCTCCCTTGATTGTATTGCGTAGCAAGAATCTACACCTCCACCTTAAGAATACTTAATGACCCTGCCTCCAACTCCTTCCAATGTTCTCACACCCTTGGAGAGAAAGATCCTGATAGGGTACCCTCTAATTTTAAAACCGTGCCCCCTAATTTGGACTCACAAGAGGAAATATCCTTTCCATGTTCACCTCAAGACCATCCAGGATTTTATACACTTTGATCTAGTCACCTCTCATTCTTCTAAACCCCATATGAAGAGACAGCCCAGTTTAAATAAAACTTGCGTGCCCATGTTCCTAACTTAGTCCGTCCCCATCCTCCCTGGCCCCTGTACTCATTGATCGTATGATAACTCCAAGTTAAAAGTGCCGTAACTTTAAAAGTTCTTGTCCTTAAGTATGTAAGTTAGCTCGCTAAGCTGGAAGGTTTGTTTTCAGATGTTTTGTCACCAAACTAGGTATCATCATCAGTGAGAGTCTCTGGTGAAGAGTTGGTGGTATGTCCCCCCCGACACATCGACTTAGACCCCATTTACCTTCCCTTGAAAAAAAAAGAACCGGAAATGACATCACCCACCTTCAGAAACCAAGGCCTATAAATAGAGAGGCAGGACATACCAGCAGCCCTTCACCAGAGACTCTCACTGATGATGTTACCGAGTATGGTGACGAAACATCTGAAAACAGACCTTCCAGCTCAGTGAGCTTACTTACTTATCAACCGGAGTTACAAAATCTTCTCAAAATTGCTAATTCTTATCCTCATTTCCAAATCTCTCCATGCCTTCAGCCCTCTGTAATCTCAGTGAGTATTTGTCCCCCTCATGTCCATTACCATTGGTTGCATCTCTATGCTCGGAAATTCTCTCTATAACACTACACCTCTCCAAGCAGTTCTTTAAACCCTACCTCTCTGCCCAAGTGTTTTTGATCTCTTGCCCTAACATTTCCCAGTGTGTTTCAGTATCTTTATTTGATACCGCTGCTGTAAAAGCATCTTTTAGTCCCAGTCAAGGTGCTACATACATGCACGTTGTTGTTGTGGCCGTCAGTAGGTCTCACTGAAAAGGCAACACTATTTGTTTCAAGTCAAAGCAAGCAATACTCCACCCAGCCCACTCCCTCCTAAGAGCCAGGGGGCAAACTGTCTTGGATGTGTCATTTGAAACAGTCAAGCATCTTCAAGGAGATGCCACAGTCACCTGAATGCATTGAAATGAGGCTCAAAGTCCACACTCAGGCCAGCATCAGGCCCTGAGGGTGGAGGGTACACAATGCCTGACCATTCACAAATGACAGGTCAGAGAATAGGCTCCAAGTTTAACTGGCTTTGTCCAATAGGAGTGAAAAAGGAAGTGGTTTGATCCACTGGGATTCTATTCTGCGGGAAGGTATTCGCTGCATTGGGACGCAGTACAATGGGAGGGAATGGAGAGGTCACATTGGCGCCGAGGGCATTGGGGTGGAGGCTGCACGTGATAGTCAGCAGATACCGTGGGTCCTACCTGTGACCCCTTTGCAGGCACTCAAGCACGCCTTCTCTGTTTCAAAGCGGTTCTCGTTGCCGTCACAGCCTCCGTATGTGAAGCGCTCGCAGGACATGGTGTAGGGATTGTAGTAAAAACGGCTGAAGTCAGCTCGGCATTGGCCAGTGATGGGCGGGTACACACAGCGAGCTGGGAGCAAGAGACAACACCAGTTAATTCTTCCAAAACGCAGCCACCACAACCACCCATTGTTCAGAGAACCTCAGAGACAGCGTTTGAGAGAAAGAGAGAGAGAGAGAGAGAGAGAGAGACAAACAAGGAGGGGTGCGCAGGCAAGGATGTGGAAGAGAAGTTCGGCATGGAGTGTTTGTGTCGAACAGCCCGTTTCTATGTTGAGTATCCCACATCATCTCACATAGAAGTGTTCTCTCTCTCTCTTCCCCCAGAGATTGCCCTCCCAAATACATCCCAATTGGATATGGTTCAACAGTTCCTCTGTTCAATAATGACATTTCGATGAAACTGCCGTGATATTATTGGATAGAGGAACAGGCCCAGAGAGTCCATGTGGTTGCAGTGGGCTATCCCATCAATAGCAATGGGCCAAGTTTTACCAGCTCTCTGGGGAGGAGCTAGGCATAAGGAATGGGACCTCTAAACCAGTGAGGGAACCAGTGAGGGGTTTAGAGCATCAGTCACCTTTCCATCTGGGGAAGGATGAGGAAGATGTACCCTTGCAAAGGCCCACTTGGTTTTATAAGTGAACAACTCAGGCCGTCTTTCTGCATGGCAAGATCTTCTCCAGCTGAATGTAAACACTGGCCTTACCATTGGCTCGATGGTAAGGGATGATGGCCATCTATTTAGGCGCTCCTTCATCTGGCAGAACACGTCTCCAAAACCCACATTCTCCTTGGTGAGGTCCCAGTAAACCCAGGCTGACTTATGTTTGAAAGCCAGATCTTCCAGGCGCAGTACCACTGGTGACCACCTCTGCTGGTGGCACTGCTGCGCAGCCAGATCTGGTGCTTGGCTGACAGTTTCCTGGTGGGGATCAGGTGACCATTTTTTAAAAAGGGATCTATCAGAAAATTCCAGTGGCAGGGATTGCCCCGGCTTTCCTGTCCATCGTCATGACACTCGCCATGATAATTAAACAGTGCAGGGAATCTAATATGTACTGCACATCTTCCATTGAAAAATTTACCTTTCTCCTTGGGAATATTTATATCCAGCAGTTTGTTGAATCGTTCCCTTACTGCAAAACAAACGTCAAAAGATGAATTGGTTACAATAAATTCACGTCAAGCTCTCCCTGCCGCGCTATACATGAAAAGACAGAAGAGAAAAGTTCCTCAGGATATGCAAGACTGAGCTCAGATATACTGAGGCAGCAGGTTGAGGAAGAATAGACCAATACAGACACTGGGTCTTCACTTCCTGGACTGGGTGCAACTCTGACTTTGAAGGACAACGACACAATGGAAAAGGCAGGAGCGTTCTGGGCTCAAACCATAAGGTGAATCAACAGAAGTATCCAATTGGAAACAGGAGAAGGACAGAATAAAAGGACAGGCATCATCTAGATGTTCTCTGCTAATTGCAAGGTAGTGCCAGACAACGGAAGTATATCTGTAGTTGTTTCCTGCCTATGCCTAACACAATTTGACCATTCTGGCCCCAGTGGGCAAACTGTTACCTGTCAGAATAGGAATGGGAGATGAAACACTACCGGTCGAGGTCCTGTGAAGCCTAAGGGTTAGCCATTATTTTTAAGGCACTAATTCCTTGCACACTGGCCTGAGTTTGGTGGATTGTCAGTGCTGTCAGATGCAAACCAGTACTGGCTCCATCTGGTGGCCACTCCTCCGTAATGGCACAAACCCTGCCATATGCCAGTTGACAACGTGTTAGCCAAGCGAACATACACGGCTGTTCCTGGCACCTGGAGCTCCAAGAATACTCAAAATCATGATGATGCCAACCACAAGCTCTCATTCCATTCTACCCTGTCCTCAAAGTCATAACTCCTGTAACGGGGCTTGATGTTTCCAACTCCTCAATCAGGTGACTATCGCTTTCAAGCACCTTTGAATGAAGTTGAGGGGTGCTATGACATAGGGCTTTCCCACAGTCTGTAGGTTGCCAGGTGCAGACCCATTGGTGGCCACCTCTCTTGGTGGCACCGCTGAGCTTGGCTGATAGTCACCTGACTCCCATCCAGGAACAACTTTTAAAAAAAAAAGGGGTATATCAGAAAACACCAGTTTTCTCAAAAAGGTGGGGAAGAGATTCCGGCAGCAATTTTCCCAGTTGGATTCCATGCTGCCTCATGTTAATCAGATGCTGATGGTAGAGAAATTCCTCAAATTTACTCCTGATAATTGATTCTATTAATTTTCGTGAAGACAAGTAGTGAAACGATTTGATCTGATGCTGCTTGTGTAGCTATTAACAACGTTTTGGAATATAGACCCTTCTTTAGCCCATTGTCAATTCATTAGTCCCTTTGCCAGTGTCCACTAATGCTAGAACAATGGTCATTAATTAAATCTCCTCCCTGGCATTTGTTTGGATGGTGGAGGTGAGCATCTCCCATCGCTGGGAATGTGTTTTTGAGTCTATTTAGCCCACTTAGCTCTGCCAACTCATTCGTAAAGATATGCTTATGCTTGAAAATGTATGGTTTAACTCCTGCCTTATAACCACTGGTCAACTTTGGTATTCTTCCCCATTTTGAACAGCCCTGTGCATTCTGGTGCTGACTGCTCTCTCGTCTGTTGTGGGGCTGGAAGACTTTTCTTTCGACTGTAATGCTTTTCCCTTCAGCCTCCCAACTAGCTTGAAAATGTTTTCACCTCTTACCTCTGCAAACGGCTTAACTTTCCTTTTTACACAAAGGATTCAAGACATACAGACACACAGACACACAGACACACAGACACACAGACACACAAAGGGGTGTGGAAGCAGAATCCACTGACCATTTTTGAAAATGCAAGTGGATAAAGATTCAAAGGAGTGAGTGTTGCAGGGAGTTGGGAATAAGTGGGCAGCCCTCTCAAAAAGCAATCACAGGCACGCCACAGCCTCCTCCTACGCTGAAAGGTTCTTGGATATGGAGAAAAAGCAGGAAAAATAGCAAGTGAAAAAGGGCCAAATTGCTGATGGGATGGGCTGAGCAGCCCTCTGTCGATGATGTGGATTCTCTAACCTGATCTGGAATGGAGCAGGATCACCTGATAGAGGATTGACTGATATCTGAAGGGTATACTCACTGTGTTTGCAACTGGCCTCATCCGATTTATCTTTGCAATGTGGAGTTTCATCACACTCTAGGTTACTGTCAATGCAGCAGTTATCATCACACTTGAACTGGCCCTCACCGCAGTTCCCTGAGCATTCTGCAGAGGAGTGAAAGGACAAGTGAGAAGGTGCCATGCAGAGGTGAGAGTCAAAAGTTCAAACACTCCCCAATCTTTGAGCACTGAGGGTTTACACACTCGATCCTCTTCCTTTTATAATGCTCTTGAAGATGCCAATCAGTAGCCAATAGGCCATCCTGTGACTCAGCGTTCAAAACCACTGTGGTTGGGATCACTGCACATGGACGATGTGGAGTCAATTGATGGGGAATCGATGGGGCTGTGCCTGGTTAAATGCTTCACATCCAACCGAAAAAGCCAGCGTTGCTTTTTCTCCCCTCTCGGCCTTGACTGAACTATCCTGATTTAATTGCAATGTGCTTTTAGGACTAAATTTACCGGCTTGAATTTATACCATTTTGTTCTTGTGCAATTTACTTTGCAGCACCTTCTCAGGGACCTCCTAGCCAGGTCATAAAAGCCAGAGTTTCGCCCGTCTTCCACCAAAATTTTAGACTTCAGAGACAAGGGATCAGCCGGAGATTTCCTTCAGTCGTTCAGGTGGTCCTTTGCATCTCAGTGA
>NC_092742.1:87421347-87431347 GCF_047496795.1 Chiloscyllium punctatum | reverse complement strand
AGAAATTCTGGGATTTGAAAGTGATTCTCAAATTTGCCAAGGAAGTTTAGAAGGAAAGAAAAAGGCCTTACTTTTAGAATTAGCAAAAAAGTTAGATTTGGGTTTAAAACAAGGACAAAATTAGGAAAATGGAGTTAGAAGACAACAAGTGGGGGGAGGGGAGAAAAGAGAGAGTGTGAAGGTTCTTGACTGTGCAAACAGAGAGAAGAAAAGGGAGAGAGAAAGAGAGATAGAGAATTTGAACTTGAGAAGTTGTGAATTAGTCAGCAAAAGTCAAATTAACAGGATGGAGATTAAAAGAGAAGGTTGTGATATATATAAAATATGTCACAACTCTGCCACATTTTGATGAGAAAGATGTTGAAGCCTTTTTTATTTCAGTTGAAAATTGGCTAGGCAGATGGTGTGATCGGAGGATTTATGGGTAATGCTAGTTCAGACTAAACTGGTGGGCAGAGCTAGTCAGGCATTTGTCGTATTGTCAGATGAGGTGTCAAGAGATTATGAACAGGCTATTTTAAGTGCTTATGAATTGCTACCAGAAGCATAAAGAAGGAACCAGGTCAGACTTATGTTGAGTTCGAAAGAATTGAACACAGTCAATTTGATTGATGGGTGCGGGCTTTGAAAATAGATAGGACATTTGAGGCTCTGAGAGAGCTATTTTCAAGCAGTCTGTTAACATGCTGGGTTATGGCAGTTCTCCTCTCAACTGTTCAATTTTCCACAGTTTTATATTCCAGGGCATCAGATTGTGTCATTGGCTTTTAAGATTGTCAACATACTCAATTCAAACTTGACAGGAGTTTGTTGTGTTTCGGATATAATTTAAACTGGGGGCTGAATTCAAATTTGTTTTTATCTCCAAGCAACGAACTGGTCGCGTGGTTTGACCCAGTGTTACATTGTTACCATTTCTGAGTATATTTGGTGCTGGGTCTGGTAGTTCTGCTGCTTTTAACTCTCTTAAAGTACACCCACACCTTCATAATAATAGAGCTAAATATAGTTGGCTTCTCCCTGAGATGGGGAATTTCAAGACTTGGGGGCACATTGTTAAGGTGAGAGGAGAGAGACTTAAAAAAGACATAAGAGGCAAATGTTTTACACAGAGGGTGGTTCATGTGTGGAATGAACTTCCTGAGGAAGTGGCCAGTGTGGGTAGAATTACAGCATTTAATAGGCATTTGGATGGATACATGCATAGGAAAGGTTTGGAGGGATATGGACTGGGAGCAGGGAGGTGGGACTAGTTTAGTTTGGGATTATGTTTGGCATGGACTGGTTGGACCGAAGGGTCTGTTTCCATGCTATATGACTCTATGACCCCCCTCTGTAATGTAAATAAAGCAATGCCCTCCTTCATATAGCCCCACTCACGTATCATCTGGACCTTTCTCCCTTGTGTTTCTGTAGCTCTTCAAATAACCCTGGAGGGGTAGTGTGCTCCACATTCATACCTCTCTCTGACCAAATATGCTTTGCTTGATTTCATTATTGGATTTATGGACTATTTTAGGATGATGTAGAATATGATAGAAACAGGTCAAACAGTCTATCCCAGTATTCATGCTCCAGTCAGGGCTCCCATTTCTTGTCCTAATCTAACATTATAACAATCTATTCTCTTCTCCCTCACGTCCTTATCTCATTTCCCCTAAAAGCATTGCTGTTATCCCCGTTAAGTACTCCCTGTGGTAAGGAGTTCCCCATTCTCACTACTCTCTAGGTGAAAACGGTTTGCACCAGTTCCCGGTCAGTGACTGCCTTACACTGACAGCTTCCAGTTTTGCTCTTGCCCACAAGCAAACGCACTCTCCCTGCACCCACACCACCAAAACCCCATCTCAAAAAGCTTCAGTTTTCAAAAGCAGACAGCCAGCCTGTCAACTCTTTCCTGATATTTATACTCAAACGTTTCTCATGCAAGTTAGCTCTGTATCCTCTCCAGTGGCTCCATGTCCTTTCTATAACATCTTGTAGAAGTTAGCATAGAATCCCCACATTTTAGAAACAGGCCCTGCGGCCCAACAAGGCCACATCAACCCTCTGAAGAGTAACCCACCCAGACCCACTTATCCTATATTTACCCCTAACTAATGCACATAACCTACACATCCCTGATGGGCAACTTAGCATGGCCAATTCACCTAAGCTGCACATCTTTGGACTGGGG
Organism: Chiloscyllium punctatum; assembly: GCF_047496795.1. Classification (NCBI taxonomy): domain Eukaryota; kingdom Metazoa; phylum Chordata; class Chondrichthyes; order Orectolobiformes; family Hemiscylliidae; genus Chiloscyllium; species Chiloscyllium punctatum. The sequence continues at coordinate 87,429,171 of NC_092742.1, read as the reverse complement.
AAGGAAATCCACGCAGACACAGGGAGAATGTGCAAACTCCACACATAGTTGCCCGAGGCTGGTATCGAACCAGATTCTATGCTGCTGTGAGGCAGCAGTACTAACCACTGAGCCACCGTGCAGCCACGGTGAGCAGGCCTGCAGAGTGCTCTTACATGCAGTCTAACTAATGTTAGATACAGGTTTGGCCTAATTTTCCTTCTTTTCAATTCAATTGACAGAAAAATAAAACTCAAACACTTTGTTTGTTTTATTTCTAATCTGCAATGCAGCCTTTAGTGATTGCCGTATTAGTATATTTATGAGTCCTGCCTCTGCAAATGGAAATAGTGTCACTCTGCCTTTAGTATTATGGAATCCCTACAATGTGGAAACAGGCCACTTTGGCCCAACAAGTCCTCAAATACCCCCCCAAAGAGTAATGCATGCAGACCCATCTCCCTATCCTATTACCATACATTTACCCCTGACTAATGCAACTAAACTACACATCCCTGAACACGTATTTTAAACATCTCGATCATGTTGCCTCTCAACTTCTTTTAGAGAAAACAACCCTCGCCTGTTCATCCTTTCCTGATTAATCTACCCTCTTCCTTTTGGTATTGTTCACAATTTGCATATCAATGGGAGCTTTTCATAATCAAGAGTCCCGATCTTTGCCCTGTAATCCTAGCGTGATCGCGACACAGCTCTGCACACGGTTCACGAAAATTCTTTGCTTTTTCCATTCCGAACAGGGTCAGTGAGCAGGGGTGAATCAATTCCATTGCGACAAGTGTGCACTCACCCTCGGATTGTTCGGGAGAGAGGACAGTGACGGACATGGTGTCAGTGGTCATCTGGCCTGCCGTGTCTTTGACAGTCAGCTGAAAGACATACTGTCCTACCTTCAGGTTAGACACCAGCAGCTCATCCTGATGTTGAGTTTTCTGAGGAGAGGCAGAGAATAAACCTTTATGCAACCTTTTAGAGTCCAAGAATTTGCCTTTCAGCCTCAACGCCAGCGATGGCCGTTTTTTTGCAAAGCGAGCCAAGTGTAGCTGCTGCTGCTAATCAACAGTTACCACTGTGGCTTAATCTCAAACGGGCAATACTCCCCCCATGATGCAGTCTTGATGGCCAACTGTTTACAACCATTTACATTACAGTACATATATATAAAAACATGCTTTCATTTAAGACCTTACATTTGAACTGGAAAAAGTGATGCTGGAGATTAGAGTCGAAAAGTGTGGCATTGGAAAAGTACAGCCGGTCGGGCAGCATCCGAGGAGCAAGAGAATCGATGGTTCGGGCATGGACACACATTCCTGATGAAGGGCTTATGCCCGAATTGCCAATTCTCCTGCTCCTCGGATGCTGCCTGACCTGTTGTGCTTTTCCAGCGCCACACCTTTCCACATTTACATATGGACATAACCATTAGGAATAAGAGTAGGCGACCCTTTTGTCCCCTCCCCACTCCTGGCTTCTCCCCATTCAATAAAAGCATCCGATTACTCCACATTCTCTCCCCACCATCACCCCCTCCCCCCCCATAACCTTTCACCCCCCTTCTTAGCAAGAATCTATCTTCCACTGCTTTAAAAATATCCACAGATTCTGCTTCCATTGACTTTTGAGAAAGAGAGAGTTGCAAAGACCTTTCAAGGTGAGAGGGAAAAGGGACCTGTAAGGAACAACTTTTTCACCCAGAGGGTGGTGAGTGTGTGGAATGAGCTGCCATAGGAAGTGGAGGAGGCTGGTGCAATTACAACATTTAAAAGGCATCTCGATGGGCACGTGAATAAGAAGGGTTTAAGAGGGATGTGGGCCAAATACTGACAAACGGGAGTAGATTAATTTAGGATATCTGGTTGGACCATAGGATCTGTTTTCGTGCTGTATAACTCTCGAACTCTGTAACGAATATAAAGCCATTCTCAATAATAGTGATAGGGTTCGGGTTAAAACCTCTCACCCTCATTCACATGTCCTTCAGGATTGAAAAATCTGCTATTCTTACCCAATTCAGCCTACATTTGGTTCCAGGTCACAGCATCAGATTGGACTGATTGTGCCCCACAGAGGGCAGTTGTGTTACACAGTTCAAGGGCAGGTAGGGATGGGCAAGGAACGCTGGCCTTGCCAGCATTACCCAAAATCCAAGTTTTTTTTTAAAAAATGAGCTCTCAGTCCGTACTCACACTGGCCATCGGTCAATATAGCGGGTTCAAGGCTCCAAATCCCCAACCCTTCAAAACAAGCCAGAGAGTGTTCCACGCTGACCCATGGCCATCCCAGATGAGCAATGTCAGAAACCGTCAACTGTAGCTGACAGCTCATCGACGACACAATTTTTAATCGGCTACTCACTTAAAACATCTACAAAGCAATTCCTGGGAAGATACAGGCCCTTTAAAAAGCCAAGACTGGGAAAGAACTACCATTTGGGGCCCTGGTCATTAAGTGCGAGTGTTTATCTAGTTTTAGGTTGGACACGAAAATCGGTCTCCCTAAGGTTTGCATTCAAGATATAATTGATGCTGTTTGTGGTTTGCTGTATGTTGAGTCTACGCAATAAATACCACAGACAGTCAAGTTCTATTGAGTCACATGTCTTGAAGATTATCGACACCACAAAGAAAACTCCAAGGCTGTCTGGTTTCTGTGCTCAATTATGCTATTCCAATACACCCCCATAACTGAGTAGCTACAACTGAATCCTGGTCACAGCTAGTGACTAAAAAGGTGAGGGAGGGTTACCTCGGTACCAGAACATCACGTGACACAATGTCAGGCAGCTGTCTGAAAGACACAGCTCACACACCACACAAGAGCCTGAGCAATAATACAAGTCCCAATATTATGGAGGTGTAGGGGAAAACACCCAAGATGGCTAGCGTCAGAAGATCCATGGTAATGTCTCCCATTTAGTAGTCATCAGGTAACAGAACCTACAGGAGGAAGCCCTTGATGGTAGTCCAAGGAGTGGGGGGAGTTGGGAGGTGGTGTCAGGTTGGGCAGAGAGGAGAGGACACTGGCCTTGCCTAGTAAGTGCAGAGGTGGCTCAAGACTTCCCCAAGGTGCCAGAGAAGACAGTCTCCTGCTCCACAAGGAGGACCTTAAGGAAGTATAAACTTCAGAAGCACTCAGTTTCCGCCTCCATTTTACTGTCCGGATTACTGAGCCCTGGAAAACCCAGCCAGCACTGACTAAATTTAAGTCAGCTTCCAAACTGTGCACAAGGAACTCAATTTAATTGCCTATCTCCTGAAAGTTTGATGTAACAAGTGACCACAAACCATTGTCATAAAAGTTGAGGCTGGCGTGTATACAGTGGGCTCAGAATGATGTCTACCATTTATTGGATGGTTAGGCCAGCACCCATTTTCCCCACCTGTCACGACGTACAGAGTTACTATCACTGTCAGCGTGACCTGGCAGTAAAGGCCCTGAATCCAAGTGGATAGTTGGGATTCAGTCAGACACTCCGAGAGAGTAGGCAGGAGCCAGCTCAGGTTGGAGCATGTTCCTAGCTACTATTTAATCCAGCACTGGTTGGACTGGCTGGTTCAGTTTCTCCTACACCAACAAAACAGGCATCAAACCACACAACGAGAGCAAAACCAAACTCTGCTCTCTCAGAAACCTCATGACCTACCCTCTCCTCAAACAGCAAAGCCCTGTTCACATCTGGATGCAGTCAGTTTCCTGTCAGACCTGGGACAGGAAAGGGGGAGGCAGATGGGGAGAAGGAGGGGGGAAAGGAATTGAGGCAGACTGGGGTTGGGGGGGGGGGGGAAAAGAGAAAGAGAGGGAGAGGAGGAGGAGGGGATCGAGGGGGACAAATCGGGGAGGATGTAGGAGGAGGGAAATTGAGAGAGAAAAAGAGGAGAGGTTGTGATTGAGAGCGAGAGCGAGAGAGGATCAGAGAGGAAGAGTTCAGGGAGGAGGGATCGAGACAGAGTGATCGAGCGGAAGATTTAGAGTGAGGAGCAGAGGGGATCGGGAGGAGGAGGAAGAGAGGGTAACGAGAGAGAGGAGGGTTTGGAAGAGAAGGCAGGGTGGGTGGTTTTAAAAAAAAGGTGGGAAAGAGAGGAGTCAAGAGGATAGTGGGGTGAGGGGGGATTGAGGTGTGTGGGGGGAAGTGTGGGGGAGAATTGGGGCGAGGTAACAAGGATGTCATTGATGAGACTCAATCATAAGGCCTTGCCAGAAACTAATCAGCCCTGCTAGTATCACATCACATTACACTGTAATGTTACCGGGGCAACCAGGGCAGGGCAAACTCAACAATAAACAAATCACCAGAGCTGATCAAAAAGGACAGAGATAATGCAACATCTTTATAATGGGCAAAGCCCAACATTTCTATTCAATATAAAACAAGAACAGCCTCTTTTCTTCTCCACAATCACCATAATCTAATGACCCACAACTGATTTTCTCAGTTACTGGATACCGCTGGCATTTCCCAGCACACTTCCAAGTAAAACTAGGGTGTGGCTCAATACTTGATTTTATTGCGGTCTGTAGCTCACTACTAGGGACTTACAAAACTATTTGCAACAATTCACATTTGCATATTACCTTTAGCAGATCAATAATGTCCAAAGGCTTTTCGTAGCAGCCAAAGAAAATTTGAAGACGAAAGTGGGTACTTCAGATGCTGGAGATCAGAGTCTAGATCAGAGTGGTGCTGGAAAAGCACAGTAGGTCAGGCAGCATCCGAGGAGCAGGAAAATCGATGTTTCGGGCAAAAGCCCTTCATCAGGTATGAGGATGTTGCCTGACCTGCTGTGTTTTTCCAGCACCATTCTAACCTTGAAAGAACATTTGAAACCAAGCCAAAGAGATGGTGAGGCAGACAACCAAACATTTGCTGACACAGAGATAGGTTTATGGGAGCATTTTGGAAGGTACTCAGGGTTGCCAATGGTTACATGAAAACTCCAAAGTTTGACGCCCAGATCATAGAATCCCTACAGTGTGGAAACAGGCCATTCGGCCCCTGCATTACCCATGGCCAACCTACCTAACCTGCACATACCGGGTTTGTGGAGGAAGCCAGGGCCCCCCAGAGGAAACCGGAGGAGAATGGCTGCATGGAATCTGCAGTCACCAGAGGCTGGAATCGAACCCGGGTCCCTGGTGCTGTCAGGCAGCATTGCTAACCACTGAGCCACCATGTCACCTCCAGGACGCACCAGGATATTGCTATTGAAGAGACATGTGATAGGCAGGAGTTATTCTTCTTAGCGCCAAGGGGGCTGAGGGGGAAATCTGATGGAGGTGGACAAAGTTCCGAGGAGCGAAGACAGGGAAGATAGACAGCAAAACCCAAAGGGCACACGGTTTTAAGATAAAGAGGAGATTTGAGGAAATAATTTCTCAGCCAGCGGGTTGACAGTATATTGAACTCACTGCCTGAAAGAGTGCTAATAAGGAGGGAACCCTCAAGACATGCAAAAACTGTTTAAATGAGCAAATGAAATACCATATCATACAAGGCTTTTTGGGCCAAGTGTTGGAAAACGTGTGTGTTGTTAAGGTTTTGGTGAACTGCGACAACGCGGAGTCATAGGAGTTATACAGCACGGTAACAGATCCGTTAGACTAATGCCAACCAGATATCCTAAATTAATATAATCCCTTTTGCCACCATTGGTTCCACATCCCTGTAAACCCTTCCTATTCATGTAACCATCCAGATGACTTTTAATTTATGTAATTATACCAGCCCCCACCACTTCCTTTGGCAGTTCATTCTCAAACATGCACCACCCTCTGCATGAAAAAGTTGCCCCTTAGGTCCCTTTTAAATCTATCCGCTCTCACCTAAAAAACATATGCTCTCTAGTTTTGGACTCCACCACCCTAGGGAGCAGTCCTTGGCTATTCATTCTATCGATGGCCCTCATGATTTTATGAACTTCTACAAAGGTCTCATGAATGAAATTTTAAAAATCATTCCAACAAGGAAATGTATTACCAATTTCCTACTGGGTTAATATGCTGGAACTGCCGGTCTAACAGCACTATGGTGTTTACCTACAGTGCTTCGCGAAGGCAGCTTAACACCACCTTCTTAAGGACAACTAGGAATGGACAATAAATGCCAACCAAGTAAACCACACCCATATTCCTGAATGAATATAAAAAAACCACAAAAGAACGTCAACTGGATTTGTTAAATGTTTCTCTTTGTAGAAAATACCTGGCCTGGTGAATATTTCCTGCATTTGTTTGGTTATTATTGCAGCAGTCATATTGGATATTGTACTGGACAGAGGATAGATAATAGGGAGGTTGAGGTGCTACATTGCTGTATGTCCTGTCAAGATTCAGGATGTATACTCAGGGCTGGAGAGGAACATGCAGTCAAAAAGCAAAGATTTGGTTATCGTGGTGCGTGAACGTGTCAACAATGCCAAATATACTCCCTTTAAAGAGCATGCAAAAGCAGTGGGGACAGGTGTAGCATAGATTCACTGGGAGGTTACCAGGGATCGGGAGTGTGACACTGGAGAAAAATTTGGATTTTCTTCAATGCATCTGTGAATGTCAAAGAAAACTTAACATTTTCAAGATGATGTAAAATTAAAACTTAGAAAGCTCTGTAAAATTTGTTCAATGACAAAAACCAGGAGCAGAAATATATGAGGACACAATGACTTTTTTTAAAAAAGTGGGCTATTGAAAATTTTAGTCTGCCAAAACCTCTAAAGGAAAAATCTATCAATTCTTTTAATTTTTGTTAGCAAGGCGTCCATTATGACATGGCAGTAGACATGTGTTATACCCTTAGTGGACATGCTCTGTACTGCGGCCGGGGAGCTGATGGTCTCAAGCTCGCAGACTCCAAATTACTGAGTTCCACTGTGTCTCCACATGAGACAGTGAGCAGAGTGACAGGGCCGCACTTGTTTGGGGGGGAGAGAGCGCGGGGGCAGAGAGCGCGCGGGGGGGAGAGAGAGAGAGAGAGAGAGAGCGCGAGAGACACACACAGAGACAGAGAGCGAGAGACAGAGCGAGAGAGACACACACAGAGGGAGAGAGAGAGAGAGAGAGAGTGATGGGGAGAGATAGAGACAGCGAGCGCGCGAGACAGACACAGGGAAGGGAGAGAGGGGGGGGGGAGAGAGAGAGGGAGGGGGGAGAGAGGGGGAGGGAGGGGGGGAGAGAGGGGGAGGGAGGGGGGAAGAGGGGGAGGGAGGGGGGAAGAGGGGGAGGGAGGGGGGAAGAGGGGGAGGGAGGGGGGAAGAGGGGGAGGGAGGGGGGAAGAGGGGGAGGGAGGGGGGAAGAGGGGGAGGGAGGGGGGAAGAGGGGGAGGGAGGGGGGAAGAGGGGGAGGGAGGGGGGAAGAGGGGGAGGGAGGGGGGAAGAGGGGGAGGGAGGGGGGAAGAGGGGGAGGGAGGGGGGAAGAGGGGGAGGGAGGGGGGAAGAGGGGGAGGGAGGGGGGAAGAGGGGGAGGGAGGGGGGAAGAGGGGGAGGGAGGGGGGAAGAGGGGGAGGGAGGGGGGGAAGAGGGGGAGGGAGGGGGGAAGAGGGGGAGGGAGGGGGGAAGAGGGGGAGGGGAGGGGGGAAGAGGGGGAGGGAGGGGGGAAGAGGGGGAGGGAGGGGGGAGAGAGAGGGGGAGGGAGGGGGGAGAGAGAGGGGGAGGGAGGGGGAGAAGGGGAGGGAGGGGGAGAAGGGGAGGGAGGGGGGAAAGAGGGGGAGGGAGAGGGGAAGAGGGGGAGGGAGGGGGGAGAGGGGGAGGGAGGGGGAAGAGGGGGAGGGAGAGGGGAAGAGGGGGAGGGAGGGGGGAGAGGGGGAGGGAGGGGGGAGAGGGGGAGGAGGGG